>NC_056565.1:41153935-41169465 GCF_013358625.1 Macadamia integrifolia
AAAAAAAAAAAAAAAAAAAAAAAAAAAAAAGAGAATTAATTATAACCCGAGAGTACCCAATACATTGTTTTTTTGTTCCACTTGTTCGGTGTTCAGCCTTAACAGCATGGTTCAACCCTATTTTGAACCTACCAAGGTTATGGGCGCGATATTGCTGCAGGCTGCTATCCTCCTTAACTAATGATTAACGATTACTTGATTTCAAGTTCTTGAAATCTTATTTGCAGTTTCAGTTTGCAGTTATGTGATTCTATGGTTGAGATTGACTGTATTCATATTTGTAATTGGTATTCTGGTTTGTGGTTATACACTTAATACTAATTTTCTTAGTGACTCTTACTAAGTTGATATGGCTTATTGTTGATTATTGATGAATGATATAAGAATACCTATGTTATACAAGTTATATGTTACTTGAGTGAACTGTACTTAATCTTGAACTTACATCCCTAATACCAACCTGCAGAAATTTTTGCATTCTTAGAGGTTGTTCTGCGGATTCCCTTGGGTCGGGCTGCCCATGGCCAATGGATATTGGCCTTGGCAACTTGAGGGAGGTTTCATAAGGTCTCTAGGGCCCTTTTACCACCGAAAAAACTCCCAATTACATGAAATAAAATTCTGCCCTAAGAAATTCCTTAATTTTCTTACCTAGGATGGAAATTTCAGCCCAGGAAGCATGTTCCCAAACCTGTGGAGCTCAATCCCAATTAATGGGTGGCTGCAGGGACTTGGAGAATATATGGACAGCAAGAATTATTCATCAATTTAACATGTACAATAGGAATCAACCCAAGAAACCAGCCCAATTCTTATGCATGCAGTCTAGGGCTCCCTCTTTGGGTGGTTGTATGCTTAAGACTTGGTTGAAAAACCATGTACATGAATATAACCTTCTGTACAGTAGTGTAGAGAGATGAAGTTTACTTCTCTGAACAGGTACAACAGCAGGTCAACATGTGCAGTATGGTTTCAACAGGATTTCAGCTTGGACAGCCCCTTGCACCTCTCATCTTGGCTTGCATGCACCCTTTTCTACAGCAGCAGCAGCATCATCTCAATAGCACATATAAGAGGGCACAGCAGGAGCAGCAGGAAGAATGCAGCTGCAGCACCAAGAAAATATATGAACAGCCGCCCTTCTTCTCTTTCTTCCCTTTTCGTTTTTTCTTCTCTGCTTCTTTCTGTTCTCGGTAGTAAGGGAGAGGCATTAGCCGACCACCCTGCCCCCCACTTTATTAAACCAAAAACAGACCTTAGGGTCTGTGTTGGCCTTGCTTTTTAAGAAAACTCATTTTTTTTTATAGTTATTTAAAATGACATAATTAATTGTAGGCTTAGAGGTTCCACATGCAACCTGATGCATTTGAACCCGTAAATATGCTCCTATTATGCTTGGAATGGGGGAAAATACTCCGTATAGTAGTGGGACCCACAAAGGAAAAATCCCATTTCTAGGCATTCCGCTACCCGGACCGGTTGGCTGGTTGGTAGCAGGGTATCCCGTCGGTTTGCCCATTTTAACTCATTTGTTATTCTAACTTTTGGGGTATTAATTCTACCCAATGTAGGACTGGTCCCACTCATATTTGGCCATTTTATGCTTCTTCTTTGGCCAATAAATCAGCCAAATTCTCTCTTTCTGCTATACAAATGGATCCACCACAACAAGGCAGCCTATCTCCTGTGCCAGCTAGGTCTTGACACTGAGCTCAGCTGCTTCCAGTTTAGGGTGTTACACTCTGTCTACCTCCTCAAATTTGAGGGGGCCTTTATCTGAGAAGAGTCAATGATAACATCAAAGCTGCCACCCTCAAGCTCATATGGAAAATTACCTCCAAGCACAATAGTATCTGGGTGAAATTGATATTCTCCTCTCTCCTTAAAAAGGACTCTATTTCATGGTCTCTCCTACATCTGATGCTTCCTGGGTTTGGAAAAACATCCTTAACCTTAGACAACATGCCCTCAATACCATCTCCTCCTCCATTAGTAATGGGCCTTCCACCTACTTCTGGTTGCACAATTATCTTTATGCTCAACCTTTTGTAGATTTTTGCTTGTAATGCACATTGCGACTGTACTTTGTTTTTTTTTTCAATAAATTTTTATATATAGAATATTATTATTACATATGTATTGTGAATTTGTGAATTAACGATTCTGTAGATGCTTAGTTATGTCCAGCGTGGTGATTTGTAGGACTGTCTATGAGTAATAAAAAAGAAAAAAGAGTGACCCAGTGCACAAGGATCCTGCTATAGCATGTCGCGGAGGGCTAAATGTACGCCGCCTTACCGCCTTCTTTGCAAGAGAGGCTATTTTGAAGTTTCTAACATATGACCAACATGTGCAGGTACTAAAGTTTTTATTACTTACTTGTCATACCTATTGAAATCTGAATCTGAATCTGAAAAGATAATCACGCGCTTGAAAAGAGAAATCTTACAACATTAGTTTTCGCTTGAAAAGAGAAATCTTACAACATTAGTTTTTCTCTCATATTCCTATGAAGTTTACCCTAACTGGAATTTTTAGGTTGATTGTTTTTCTTTTACTGCTTCCCAATCGCAGTGTATTCAACTATCATGGAAAAATTTTCATCTGGAATTAATTCACAACCCTGTCAGGTGAATTAAGATTCTTTATTATAGAAAAAGGTATTCTATTCCCTTTCTCTTATTTGGGCTGCTCTGGTTTGTGTTCGCAAGAATGCTCGAGGAAAATGTAAGTCTTCCTCTTTATCATTTTCTTGTTATTTTATTCTAAATGTAATCTGGATAAGTTGTTACTCACTATCAATTTTCTCCAGCACGATTGATGTAACGAGGATTCGGTGATTGAGGTCTTTCATTGACGAGCCTTTGTTTTTTGCTATCGAAACCATTGGAATCAAGTTTGAAGGACAACAATAGTTATGCGAGGATGATAGCTCTAAATCTTGATAGCTCTAAATCTTGATGAGTTTAATTGAGAAAAGTAAAGAGAGGAATGAGAAGTAGAAATTCAAAGTAAGTAGCTGCACAAGTAAGTACAATTGTGTGGATAAGAAAGTAGATAAGGGTGAAGGATAGGGAAGGTGAGAGAGTGGTCTACAGGTGTAGGGGAAGAGTCTCACATAAGGTGGACTACTCTGGGAAGATGGTAGGATAGCAGGGAGGCCAGTAAAAGCAAACCGATAGGATAGCCTCTGGCAATCTGCCAGCCAGTTCAGTGGCAAAATGCCCAAAAATTACATTTTTCCTTTGTGGGCCCCACTGTTTTGTAGGGTAATTCTACCCATTCTTACCATGGATTGAGGCATGAATAAGGGGGTCATAATGCAACTAGTTTCATGTTAAACTTTAATTTCTATTATGAGTTATTTACGTTTAATTACTTAGAAAAAATGGGATTTATCAACGAAATAACAGACCCTAAGTCTGTTTAGCTATATAAAAGGGGTAGGTCGGCTACTTTTTCCTTTCCTTTACTGCCTCATACGAGGGAAAATAGGGAGGAGAAAGAAAGGAGAAGGAAAGGAGGAGAGAAAGAAGAAGATAGGAAGAAGGAGGTTATAGAGAGGGAGTGCTGCTATTCCTCTCCGTTGCATTCTCTACTTCTACTACTGCTCCTCTCTATTATCACTACTGCTGCTGTACCTGCACTCTCAGATACTACCAGTAGTGGAAGGATGTTGCGAAAAGGTGCTCCAGAGCTGTATAGCTTCATGTGGATTGCTTGTACACACCCAGGAACATTAAAAGGTAATTACCTAAACCCAACTAAGTGAATTAAGCTAGGTTAGGAATTGGCAAGGCATAGGGTTAGTATAAAAATGAAATTAGGTGAGAGAAATTACTGATGGGAAATCAGTACAGTTTTCAACAGCAACAAGCCCAACTTCTGGACCCTAATTGTAACCCAATTAACTGCAGTATTATCCCCAAAACCCTAAACCATGGGGCTTTTTGCAATTGAACTAAATTAATTGCAATTGGTGGTGGGAGTTGCTCACACATGACCCTAATTTTGCCCAAGGGTAGGCAAAAAATTTAGTTGGAATACCCAGGGTGCAAATTGGGAAAAAAGATACCTTATTGGTTTAATACAGTGCTCAGAGACCCAATTTAAATTGGGAAATGGACTCTAAAGGTGTAGGGAATTTATTTGAAGTTGGTATGATGTAATACCTCTGCTGTGAACTGCCCAGCAAGGCCTATTATGCCAGGGGAACTGGTCAGCCGATAGATGTCTAAGCAGCCTGCATTGAGGCTCTTATCAAGTTTTCAAAATGATTCAAAATGTATTTTTTGTTTCTCCCTTGGATTGCAGTGAGTGTGATATTAATGTTATAACAGGCATGGAGATTTAGTGTGGGTTTAATAATCTCAGTTCCTATTCTGAAACTTTTATTTTTGGGTTTTGTAGGATGATGGACCAAGGCCCCTAAGCTTCTAGGATTCCATATCATCGCCTAAAGCAAGTCTGCCATCCCCAAAATCTTCTGCCCCAAAAAAGTATGGGTAGTAATGGGCTACTCTCATGATTTTATGTCTCTGAGTTACCATGTCTATGTTTAAAATGCATGGTCCTAAAGGCTTAAGTTGTTGTTTCACTTATAATTTCATTGCTTAAATGTAGCCAACACCAATTTCCAAGGAGATAGAGATAGAACATTCTCCATTGGGAAAACTATGAGAAGCAGAGTTGGTCCTTTAAAGGATTACTTGTGTCAGATCATTGCCATCTATTGCTCTATTGTTATTATTATGCTTAGTTTTCTACTGAAGATTGCTTTAAAGGGTTACTTATATCTTTTATGGTTAGGTTAAGTTTATTTATAATAATTTTCTTGATGATTTTGTAGTTAAATGTAAGCATCTTTCTGAGGTTCGTGTGAAGACCTGCAGAGTGTTTTAGGTATATCTTATGTTTTGGATTATTTTTGTTATATATTTCTTTACTGATAGGCTTTTTGTCTATGTTCTCATTCAATCTATTTCCATCTTCTTAAAGTAGGGATCTTGCTTCCAATAAACATATTTAAAATCAAATTTGGTCGATAGGTATGGACATTTTCTCCATGATTCTGTGGTTAAATGTGAGCATCTATAACCTTTTGTTTTTTCTGCAATGATGATGCATGCTTAAAGTCTTGAAATGCCCCCCAAACTACCCCTAACCATAGGGTTAATTTGAGTAATAAGGTAAGTGACATAAACCACAAGGGGTAGGGTACTAACCAACCAAAACAGGGGCTGATTGGGCTCAAAATACCCCAACCAGTGGGAAACAACCGGCTGGCCACTTGCCCAACCGGTAGGAGAGAATCTGTAGAAATTTTTGCACTCTCAAAGGCTGTTCTACAGATTTCCTTGGGTCGGGCTGCCCATGGCCGATGGGTATTGGCCTTGGCAAAATGAGGGAGGTTCCATAAGGTCTCTAGGGTCCTTTTACAGCCGCAAAAACTCCAAATTACATGAATTAAAATTCTGCCCTAAGGAATTCCTTAAATGTTTTTCCTAGGATGGCAATTTCATCCCTGGAAGCATATTCCCAAACCTGTGGAGCTAAATCCCAATTAATGGGTGGCTGCAGGGACTTGTTATAGGTCTATATACTACCGAGAATATATGGACAGCAAGAATTAATCATCAATTTAACATGTACAATTGGAATCAACCCAAAAAACCAGTTCAATTCATAT
Source organism: Macadamia integrifolia (assembly GCF_013358625.1). Classification (NCBI taxonomy): domain Eukaryota; kingdom Viridiplantae; phylum Streptophyta; class Magnoliopsida; order Proteales; family Proteaceae; genus Macadamia; species Macadamia integrifolia. The sequence goes on from NC_056565.1 coordinate 41,159,625, forward strand.
GCATGCAGTCCAGGTTCCCTCTTTGGGTGGCTGCATGCTTAAGACTTGGTGGAAATACAATTTACATCATTATAACCGACTGTACAACAGTGTAGAGTGATGAAGTTTACCTCTCTGAACAGGTACAGCAGCAGGTCAACATGTGCAGTAGGATTTCAATAAGATTTCAGCTTAGACAGCACCTTGCACCTCTCATCTTGGCTTGCATGCACCCTTTTCTACAACAGCAGCAGCATCATCTCAATACCGCAAATAAGAGGGCTCAACATGAGCAGCAGGAAGCATGTAGCTGCAGCCCCAAGAAAATATATTAACAGCAGCCCTTCTCTCCTCCTTTTCTTCTTGTTTCTGTTCTCGGCAGTAAGGGAGTGGCAACAGAGATGCACATGAGCTCAGAAGCAAGGGAAACAATATATTTAAGTATTGGGTGTTGAATGGAAATAAGAATCATGGGCACCTTAACCTAATGATATTTTGATTGCTGAATGGAGTGCAAGGTGGAACAGCCAAGATACCCTGCCTTCTACGACAATTAAGGAGTTAGTGTAGAAGATGAAGTTCTCTCTCATCCCTTTCAGGTTATGAATGGTAGTTCTGTCACGCCCCCTTCACACAGAACCGGACCGGTGACCGGGTTAACTCCGGTTAACCCAAACCTGCCAGGATCATCTGATACAGTATCCAACCATAGCATATACACAACTAAGAAAGAGTTCATCAGTTCAGCGGAAGACTTAATTTACCTGTATATATTCCCATTATACTTGATACCCAAATTACAATACATAGTTAGTACATGTGGGCCCGCAGGCATGATATTTACACAAAAGAATACAATTTACATATCAAGTACACAAAAGGGATCATCAAAAACACAAAGGGTACAGCTCAGCTCGGTATCAAAAGTAGAGCCCAGCTCGGTATCAAAAGGTGGAGCTCAGCCCGGTATCAAAGGTGGAGCTCAGCTCGGTATCAAAGGTGGAGCTCAGCTCGGTATCAAGGTGGAGCTCAGCTCGGTATCAAGGTGGAGCTCAGCTCGGTATCGAAGGTGGAGCTCAGCTCGGTATCAAAAGTGAAGCTCAACTCGGCATCAAAACTGCGGTCCCGTAGCACAGCCCTCGCACAAGCAATCCGTGCGGTGCTCTAATTCCTCAAGGACCCACCAATCCTCTTCAAGGAATTCAACTGTGGGGCCCGGCCCATGCTCGTCAGGTTGATGACCTGCAAAATCGTCTAAAAGAGGTGCACACGTGGGATGAGCTCACTAGCTTAGTAAGTGAAAAGAAGGACCACACAACAGTCCATACAACAAATCACAACCATATGCACTATATGCTATGCATTTCATTTTAATTCACATCCACCTAATCAACATTACCAAGTCTTTGGTTTAGTGCTACTACAACCATAGTGCACGTATACTCCGGGTACGAGCTGCGAACTCCATCCCGTGATACACCCATAGGGCTGTTGGAGAAGGCCCACCGTGAGTACTCGGAAAAGTAAAATATGCCGACCACCGGCTCTCAACATAAAGTAAATGACAGAAATAAAGGTGCTGACTCCAGCAATTTAAAAGCAGTACGATTGGCCCTCTTGAATATACCACCGAGGTTGCCGACTGTCCTAATGACCAGCCGGGCGTATGTCTAACCGCCACAGTGACCCGACAACCGCGACCACTGCTTCCCCCCAAATGATAACCCAACACCTCAACCCCTGTTGGGAAGGGTCGTAGCACGAGAAGATGATAATCCTACACCGCATGCTCCTATATGACACAGTACAATTGCATAGTGCCCCCGCGTCCCATTCCACGGGCCACCAATGCACTCATTTTCAAGCCGACTATGGCATCTAGTCTACTAATGCATTATGCACAATGATGTCATCATTCATCACATATTCACATCATCATTTGACATTAAGAAAATAAACACAACACATAAGTCATAATAATATGCGGATGGCTAAGTTACACATAATTCACATGATGACATGACTAGTCTAGATACAATTAAATGAATGCCAAACAAGCCTTAACATAAGGCCAAACGTCCTCTCCCCACTTACTTGTAGTGTACAAGGACTCACGCTCGGTACGGGTAAGATCTGATGCGAGAAGCGTACGTTTTGGTGAACCTAACATAAGTGAATGGGGTTAGCATTTCACCATTTTGGGATCAAAATTACCAAGATCCAATGACAAAATCCTTTTTAGAATCCTAAAAGAAGGTCGCACGTCCATTTTGGGTCCATTCGGACGTAAAAATCACTTTGGGAGTCTCTCGGGTGGGTCGGACAACCGACCTATCATGACCCACCAGTCAGACCCACCAGTCATAACCGACGGGCTAGTAGGCTCGTCGGTCGGCCCATCGATCGGCCCACTGGTTGGGCCTGCCAGTTGGGCCCGAGGGTTCTGCTAAGACCGGTGGGTAGGTTGGCCCGCCGGTTAACCAGCAGATTGGGCCCGCCGGTTGGCCCCGAGGGTCTGCCCTCTCAGGCGGGTGCCCTCAGGCGGGCCATTTGGCCCACCGGTTTTGGCGGGAAAATGCCATTTTTCTCCAAACCTTCCCCAACCTTTGGGGAATCAAATGGGGCTTTTCCAAACCCATTCTCCACATATTCAAGGTCTTATAAGATGGCTCTAACCTAGATCTAGGTTAGATTTAAGGAATGGAAACCATCTTACCTTCTTTGTTCAAGAACTCGTTCAAAACCCCAAAATCACTTCAAATCACCAATGCTCCTCCAACCGTGGAAACACTTCTTCCAATCCTTCAAAATCAACACATAAACCATCTATTAAACCTTAGATTCACCATCTCAAGGGGAATCTACAAGATCCCAAGAACCACTACCCAAATCGAGGGTTTTACTTGGGTATGGTGAAAGTTTAAGGAATATAGCCTTCGCTCACCTCTAAACGTAGATCTCGTGTTGGGGATCACTCTTCCGGCGTCAGAATGGGAAGATCAAGCCTTGGCGCCGCTTAAATCCCTTCCTTCTTCCTCTTCCTCCCCTTTCTTCTTCTCCGTTCTCTTTTCTCCTTCCTTTTCTCTCTCCTCTTTACTCTTTTCACCAACCACCCGGATGACAAAAATGAGAAAATGGAAACTCATAAATGCTATTTATACTTTCTAGAATAACTAAGTAATCACATGGGTGGGTCACTCAGGTGGGTGGATGCGTCCACCTGAGAGCCGAAAATTGGCCAACAAGTGGGATTTTGATGGGATTCGACTCTCGGTATAAAGTATATTATACGTATACGCTTTAGAATACGGCTACATACCTTTATCCGTATATGACCTTATGATATGAGCATGTACACGACTTGGGTACACCCGTCTCCTCTGGCACTGACTCGGACTCGTCTAGCCAACCGGTGTTCAAAGTCACCCTAGCCATCATGGTCCATAAAGAACCCGCCTTAACCCTCTCCGGTTCGGGTCCTGCATGGTTAAACCGGGTCAACCGTGAAATTAGACCGGGTTTAAGAAGTAGGGTATTACAAGTTCCTTCTTATCTTGTGGCACTATTTAATATTCAGAACTCTGGTAATGCTCTATTTGCTTGTAATTTGGAAAGTTTGGATCTGGCATTATACAAAAATGTTTTGAGTGCTCTGTTATTCAATTTGGAACATATCTATTGTTGCAATCTTGAACACATCTTTTCAATATCAGTTTGGAATGTTTTAGTTCTTTGCTTGCCTAGATTTTTTAATATTTTTTTCTACTCATTTTGTACTGTATGACACAACTCTTCTATCAGTATATCTTGTCAATTGCAAGCCTTCATTTTATGTTTTGCTCCTGTAGGTAAAATAACATATCATTTTCTATTAGAGATACTCCTCTATGCCATTTGGATACTTGATTAACAATATAATTTTTGCCAATTCTAGGAGAGATACTTGTAATCATGTAGTTAAAAAAAAAATGAAAAAAAGAATAGAGAATTCATTATAACCCGAGAGTACCCAATACATTGTTTTTTTTTTCCACTTGTTTAGGGTTCAGCCTTAACAGCATGGTTCAATCCTATCTTGAACCTTCCAAGGTTATGGGCGCGATATTGCTGCAGGATGCTATCCTCCTTGACAAATGATTAATGATTACTTGATTTCAAGTTCTTGAAAACTTATTTGCAGTTTCAGTTTGCACAGTTGTGTGATTCTATGGTTGAGATTGACTGTATTCATATTTGTATTTGGTATTCTGGTTTGTGGTTATACACTTAATACTAATTTTCTTAGTGACTCTTGATAAGTTGATATGGCTTAATGTTGATTATTGATGAATGATATAAGCGTACATGTAGTAAACAAGTTATATGTTACTTGAGTGAACTGTACTTAATCTTGAACTTACATCTCTAATACCAACCTGATTTTCTCTGCGCAAGACTTGTAATTTTAGTGGGCATTAGGTTTGTAACTATTCCGATTAAGTCCCAGTTTTAAACTGACATTAGAACTTTGGGCAGATGGGCTGATTGTCTTATTATGACTTGGGTTAAGTACATGATTAACACATTAAAAAGGATGAAAGAGCATTTGACTACAAACTGTCTGTAGACGTCTAAGCAGCCTACATTAAGGCTCTTATCAGGTTTTCAAAATGATACAAAATTTATTTTTTCTTTCTCTCTTGGACTGCAGTGAGTGTGATATTAATGTGATCATAGGCATGGCGAAGAGAGACATATTCCAAGTAGTCAAATTTAGTTTATTTGCTTCTCTCTATAACACTTTCTATTTGTGTCTACCTTTAGTTTTTTAGATACTAAAAGTTAGCAATGGGCGAGTAGGAAAGATGACTATTGAGCAGGAGAATTTGAGAAGTGGATTTGATGATAGAAATTTTAACCCTTTAGTTCATAACATGGATTACTACCCACTATGACCAAGTTCTTTGGGGATGATTCCGTACAATAGTTCGGTGGAAGAACTTGAGGACATCCTTAGGGAAATGCACCAGGTGTTGTAGCTAACCATGTAGCCCTAGAAGCGTGTGTACTGATCTCACTCACGAAGGGAATGGAATTATCCTTGGGGAGACCATATGCACAAATGAAGCTGTTAGTGTTTTTCTTCTTTTTGTCCATTTCAGGCACGTTTTTTGATTTCATGAGCTTTTCGTCTTCCTCTGTAATAGTGTTGGATGCAAATTTAAATTCCTAAATAACTCTGCTGTTTATTCTTGTATTTCAGGATCGGTCGAGGGGTTATTATGCAACTACACTAAGGCACCCTCTTTATCTATGACGAAAACCAACTAGAGAGTAGTTGTTGCTTCTGTACTAAGTTTCAAAATTATTTACAAAATTGAAGCATTGGAAGCATGCTTCAATGTTGTATGTTAAACCAGAGATTTGGTATGGGTTTAAGAATCTCAGTGCCTATTCTGAAACTTTTATTTTTGGGTTTCATAGGATGATGGACCAAGGCCCCTGGCTTCCAGGATTCCATGTCATCTCTTAAAGTAAGTCCGTCATCCCCAAAATATTCTCCCCCAAAAAACTATGGGTAGTAATGGGCTACTCTCACGATTGCATGTCTCTGAGTTTCCTTTTCTATATTCAAAATGCACGGTCCTAAAGGCTTAAGTTGTTGTTTCACTTGTAATGTCATTGCTCAAATGTAGCCAACACCAATTTCCAAGGAGATAGAGATGGAACATTCTCCATTGGGCAAACTGTGAGAATCAGAGTTGGTCCTTTAAAGGATTACTTGTGTCGGGTCTTTGCCATCTATTGCTCTATTGTTATTATTATGCTTGGTTTTTAACTGAAGATTGTTTTAAAGGGTTACTTATATCGTGTATGGGTAGGTTAAATTTATTTATAATAACTTTCTTGATGATTTTGTAGTTAAACGTGAGCATCTTATGTTTTGGATTATTTATGTTCTATATTTCTTTATTGATAGGCTTTTTGTTTATGTTCTCATTCAATCTATTTCCATCCTCTTAAAGTAGGGATCTTACTTCCAATGCACATATTTAAAATCAAATTTGGTCGACAGGTATGGACATTATTTCTATGATTTTGTGGTTAAATATGAGCATCTATAAGCTTTTGTTGTTTTTGTAATGATGATGCATGCTTACAGTCTTGGAAATGCCCCTGAACTACCCCTACCCATAGGGTTAATTTGAGTAATAAGGTAAGGGACATAACCCACAAGAGGTAGGGTACTAAACAACCAAAACAGGGGCTGATTGGGCTCAAAATACCCCAACCGATGGGATACAACGGCTGGACACTTGCCCAACAGGTGGGAGAGAATCTGCAGAAAATTTTTGCACTCTCAGAGGCTATTCTGCGGATTTCCTTGGGTCTGGCTGCCCATGGCCGATGGATATTGGCCTTGGCAACATGAGGAAGGTTCCCCAAGGCCTCTAGTGTCCTTTTACAGCCCCCAAAACTCCCAATTACATGAATTAAAATTCTGCCCTAAGGAATTCCTTAATTTTCTTACCTGGGATGGAAATTTCAGCCCTAGAAGCATGTTCCCATACCTGTGGAGCTCAATCCCAATTTATGTGTCTCTGCAGGGACTTCAAGAATATATGGACAGCAAGAATTAATCATCAATTTAACATGTTCAATAAGAATTAACCCATGAAACCAGCCCAATTCATATGCATGCAGTCCAGGGTTCCCTCTTTGGGTGGCTGCATGCTTAAGACTTGGTTGAAAAACCATGTACATGAATATAATCTACTGTACAGCAGTGTAGAGAGATGAAGTTTACTTCTCTGAACAGGTACAGCAGCAGGTCAACATGTGCAGTAGGATTTCAACAGGATTTCAGATTGGACAGCACCTTGCACCTCTCATCTTGGCTTGCATGTACCCTTTTCTACAGCAGCAGCAGCATCATCTCAATACCATAAATAAGAGGGCACCGCAGGAGCAGCAGGAAGCATGTAGCTGCAGCCCCAAAAAATATATGAACAGCCGCCCTTCTCTCCTTCTCTTTTTCTTCTTCTTCTTCCCTTTTCTTTTTTTCTTCACTGCTTCTTTCTGTTCTTGGCAGTAAGGGGAGAGGCATTAGCTGACTCCCTGCCCCACTTTTATTAAACCAAAAACAGACCTTAGGGTCTGTCTGGCTTAGCATTTTAAGAAAAACATATTTTTTTATAATTATTTAAAATGACATAACTAATTGTAGGTTTAGAGGTTCCACATGCAACGTGATGCATTTGAACCCGTAAATATGCTCCTACTATGCTGTGGAATAGGTGAAAATATCCTGTATAGTAGTAGGACCCACAGAGGAAAAATCCAATTTCTGGTCATTTTGCTACCTGAACCGGCTAGCCTGTTGGCAGCAGGGTATGCCGCCGGTTTGTCCATTTTAACTCATTTTTTGTTCTAACTTTTGGGGTCTTAAGTCTACCCAATGTAGGACTGGTCCCACTCATATTTGGCCATTTATGCTTCTTCTTTGGCCAATAAATCAGCCAAATTCTCTCTTTCTGCTATACAAATGGATCCACCACAATAAGGCAGCCTATCTCTTGTGCCAGCTAGGTCTTGACACTGAGCTCAGCTGCTTCTAGTTTAGGGTGTTACAATTTGTCTGCCTCCTCAAATTTGAGGGGGCCTTTATCTGAGAAGAGTCAATGATAACATCATAGCTGCCACCCTCAAGCTCATATGGAAACTTGCTTCCAAGCACAATAGTATCTGGGTGAAATTGATAGTCTTCTCTCTCCTTAAAAAGGACTCTATTTCATGGTCTCTCCTACATCTAATGCTTCCTGGGTTTAGAAATCCTTAACCTTAGACCACATGCTCTCAATGCCCTCTCCTCCTCCATCAGTAATGGGTCTTCCACCTACTTGTGGTTGGACAATTATGTTTATGTTCAGCCTTTTGTAGATTTTTGCTTGTAATGCACATTTGAACTGTACTTTGTTTTTTTTTTCAATAAATTTTTATATATTGAATATTATTATTACATATGTATTGTGAATTAACGATTCTATAGATGCTTAGTTATGTCCAGCATGGTGATTTGTAGGACTGTCTATGAGTAATAAAAAAGAGAAAATAGCAGCCCAGTGCACAAGGATCCTACTATAGCATGCTCTCAGAGGACCAAATGTACGCCACCTTACCGCCTTCTTTACAGGAGAGGTTGTTTCGAAGTTTCTAACTTATGACCGACATGTGCAGGTACTAAAGTTTTTATTACTTACTTTTCATACCTATTGAAATCTGAATCTGAATCTGAAAAGATAATCACGTGCTTGAAAAGAGAAATTTTACAACATTAGTTTTTCTCTAAATTGGACAAGAAGGAATTCAGTTGCAGTTGGATCTGAATACAAGAATCCAAATGAAACCTAGGAATGATAATTTGTAAATAACTATGTCAGTAAATTAACTTACATGTAACTTGATAAATAGGAACCTTATATGTGTACCTGGTGAGGATTTGCGAGATCGGAAATTTAGTGAAAGACACCAGAATTGGGAATTTCAGGTGAGTGGGTGTTGGATTTCTTTTATGAAGTGTTTCTATCTTTTCAATTCCCTGTGGTATGTGATGACTATTATGTTACACCGACATGGATGTGATCATGGTTTTGTGGATGCCTACTATGATAGTGGTGTGGTGTTGGATGTAATATTGATAGTCTTTGGCATGGTGTGGCCGAGGTTCAGTCCAGTACCGTGGGCTCAGAGCTCAGTCTTACAGCTAGGACCACAGATGTACGTATTTGGAAATGGCTGTAATATTGATAGTCTGTGGCATGGTGTGGACGGGGTTCTATTCGGTACTATGGGCTTAGAGGTCAGTCTTACAGCTATGGCCACAGTTGTATGCATAGATGCTATGGATGCATGTAGATTGCATATTGTTAGGCTCACATCCCTAGTGCTATAACCCCTTGCCAATAGGGGGTGAAGTATTGGCTAATCCCACTAGGTGGTATGTCGTACAGGACTACTACGCCCGGGTACGACGTACTGTATCCAGAGAGGGCACAACATGATACGACGTATTGTACCCATGGTTTTCAGACACATGAAGGATCGAGGCTCTGACCGGGACTGCCTAGCTCTTACTTGCAACGAGCTTGTATTCCGGAGGTCTAACGTATAGGGTAGGGAATGCCACCTACGTTGCTTATAACACTTATACCTATAGATACTGAGACTTAGTAATTAGAATGGAAAATAGACTAATAAATGAATCATGTGGATTTTGCATATGGAAAATGTGGTATGATATTGTGAGCTTGTGATGGCATTCATGATGTGTATATGTGTGCTTGCATGCTCACCCCTCACTGAGCTGTGTAGCTCAACCCTGTTGATATCTTCTTTTTAGATAATGGAACTGGAGCTTTGGCACGGCAGAGGCAGTTCAGATATGCAGGTGTAATTGTTGGACACTTGCTGGATAGATGATTTAAGCAATGTGTATAGAGTGTATTATTACAGAATGTGTTGTATGTAAGGTTGTAAATATTATATTACTTGTGAATGGATTTATGGCTCTAATTAAATTAGTTGATATCACAATAGTCTAGTCAACATACTTATTTATGTTTTATGGATCTTATATGCATACTTTGATTTATTAGATGACATATGAAATAGGTTTGGTTATCGAACTGCATCTGTGATCCTGGGTATTGTCTGGCTGACTGGGTTGGGTATCCAATAATGTATACCTTAGCCATATTTGGGGCAGGTTGTGATAATTAAAAACATAAGAATTAAAATCCTAAACTCACTTATAAATATGCTCATCAAATACCCCCATACTTAATCTTTGCTAGTCCTCGAGCAACCAAAAAAAAAAAAAAAA
>NC_056565.1:41174787-41295075 GCF_013358625.1 Macadamia integrifolia
TAATTATTTAAAAAATAATCTCACTCATCCTCTCACGTATCTCCCCCCCACTCTCCATAATTATCTCTCTCTCTCTCTCTCTCTCTCTCTCTCTCTCTCTCTCTCTCTCTCTCTCTCTCTCTCTCTCTCTCCATATTTACCTTTGTAAATCCCTCCATAATTATTCACTCCCTCCCCACTCTCCATGCTTATCTTTCACTCATCCTCTCACGTATCTCCCTCCTTCCCTACTCTTCATTATTATCTCTCTCTCTCTCTCTCTCTCTCTCTCTCTCTCTCCATATTTAATTTTGTAAATCTCTCCATAATTAGTTTGTAAAAGGGGAGGTTTTAAAAAAATCTCTAATAATTAGGAATCAAATCATGGAACCATTATTTGGTGATTGGAAAATAATAGGGACAATTATGAAAGCCTTAATCCCACTTGCCACCTCATTTTATATTTTATTGTTATTTTTTATATGGAAACTATATTATTTGTCCCTTAATTTATTATTATTATTATAACTGTAAACCAATCTCATCTATTTCTATACATTTTTTTTTTCCTTAATCATAATTACCAAAACTTTTCAAATATTAAATGAAGAAGAGAGAGTCCAAAACAGAGAAAATGAAAGGTTTAGCAAAGACCAGAGTAGAGAGGAAAGATACAATTGATCTAGAAGAGACTAAACGGCTGGAAGAGGGTTTGGAAGAACGGCTCTAGCCTTTTTTTTTTTCTTTTGTAGAAACGGCTCTAGCATTTAGTGTAATTAAATGGACTATTCTCTAGTAAGCCATAGCTCCTTAGAGAACCCTGCCAAATGACACCATCAGTGGCGAGCCTTGCTGCAACTATCTCTAGTGACTGCATCTTCCAAGATCTCAATCTCTACATAACCCAATCCCCACCACTGCAGTTTTATTCCTCTCCTTGTGTCTCTCCCCTTTTTTGCTTAATTTCAGATACTTCACGTCCACAAGGTGAGTTTGTCAAACTACACTTTATTTCTCTCTCTCTCTCTCTCTCTCTCTCTCTCTCTCTCTCTCTCTCTCTTTAATTGAGGAATAAATGTGTTTGTAGTTATGTTGGAATTGATTTAGCGAGAACCCTTGCTATGCTTATAGCTTTATCTGAATTTATAATGTTATTTGTATGGTGAAATTAACTAGAGAATTTTTTTTTACATTAAATCATATGATATGTTAGGGAATGATTGTCCCTAATGCAAATTATATGTGCCCTACAGCCATGAGGGACATGCTGCTATTCATTTTCTCTCATAAAAATTTGGCTTTATTTTCTGGTTGAATATAGTATGATTTCAGATATATAAAACGATGTAAGAATCTTGAATATCAGAAACCAGAACTATAGCTTTTGCCTGTGGACATGTCTTTTATTCATATCTCTATGGGTTGTATAGACCCTCGTTTGCTCTAAATGGTGGGAGTGAACAATAAGGTGAGAGTGATGGTTCCTCTTAATTGGGGTATGTTATTGGGGTATGTGATTTATCTCTTTCTTTTCCCCTCCTCCTTATTATTGATTTGTTGATTCTTAATTTATGACAACATTTTGAGGCACCAGAAGTTGGTATGCTGGTTAGTTGTCTGTGCATTCTTCTTATTATAAAAATTATACTACATTAGTATATGTTTAAAAGAAGGAAAATGTCCAAATCTAGCTTCTAGATAATAATTTCCCATCAAGTGCTCCCAAAGCTATAGTCTTGCCACGGGCCACCAAGCTCAGATGGAAATTTTGTCAAGGAACTTGCATTGGAAAATTCATTAAAAAACTTGCCTTTCTATAAATATTTAAGTAAAAATTGCATTTTATTTAAATGTATATGAGTGTTGGAAGCAATTCCACTAAATTTTCTTCCATACATCACTCTATTTTTTTTTTTCTGAATCACGTTTTCCGTCAGGTTATCTTTGTGTAAAATTAAGAAAAAAATATTTATGGGTTAAAACTTATAAGTACTTTCTAAAAACAAAAATATTGAAAACTCGTGGGTTAGAAGTACTTTTAGTCTTCCACTTAACGAATAACCACACGTGCATTTGCACATGCAAGTTTGCTAGTATATATATATATATATATAAATATAAACTTTGAAGATTGAAATTCGTCTTCGTTGTTAACGATGCCAATGCAAGGGTTATTTTGGCTTTTTGCTAATTTGATATGGTCCGAAGTCCACTGGAGGAATGCAGGGGTGGGTTGGCCAAAGGGAATGCAGCGATTATAGAAGAAGAAGAAAAAAAAAATATTTTTTCATAGTAGAAGAAGATGACAATTTGAAGAAAAAGAATATGGAAGAATCAAGCAACGGAATAAACAAACAAAATAAACATTGGGGTAAAAATGTCAAAAAACATGTAAATGAGGATGGAGAACTATATTAGATAGTTTTGTAAACTAAACCCAATATTGTGTAATTTTGTGAAGTGAAATAGGACAAGAGTAATTTGGTAAGAGCAAACCCAAAAGTGAGTAATCTTGTAAGTTGACGCATGATGTTAAAGTGAGATTATTGATGATAACAAGAGTGAAGGGAAATTTGTGATATCATTATTTCTGTATTTGTCAAGTAAACAAATGATATTCTATATTATTATTGCATCAATCTTTTTTTTTCACAATTTTGGCTATTTCTTTTTTATGTTACATTACTTTTTTTTTTTGGATAACAAAAAAAGGTGCTCCATGGTAATGATCATAGCCCCCTGGACAAGCCCCCAAATGGCAAGCAGCACTTTCGTAGGACCAATGGACGATAGTGGGGCATGCCAGGAGTCGAACCCACAACCAGCCGTTTTATGTTACATTACCTAATGTATGTGAGTTGGGAACTTCATGCCATAGCTTTTATTTTATTGTCTATTAACATATCTTATTATTTTTTTAGATATATTTAACTAGTTTCCACATTTTTATTGTAATTTTGCTTGTATTTTGATCAAAATTTCCACCAAAATTCTATTCGTTTTTCATTTTAATTATTAATAAAACATTTTATGAATTTTGTATTATTATATTGATTAATATCATATCAATATTTTCATCTTTTTTTTTTTTTTTTAAGAATAGTGTACACATTTATAGTAAAAACAAAAATTGGTCAGTATTCCATTAAAATAATTATTTTTACAAATTTTTTTTCATTTTTTGACTTTTTTTTATTTAGTACCATTTGTTTTTAAATGTAATTATTTTTTATAAATATAAAGTGGGATTTTTCAAGTTTTTAGGCCGATCCAGCACGAACCAGGGAGATATGTATCAAATCGGTATCCCGAGTCCCGACCCTATTTACTAAAGGCGGTCAAGTGTGATTCAAAATTCAAAAGTTTCAAACGTTGTGGGTTAAGGCGTAGAATCAGGTTGTAACGGTAAGAAGTCGTGCCAAAGAACTCGATCGCCAAATCCTAGAAACCCAAAAGCCTCTTCAATTTTGGCTGTTCGTCTCTCTCAAACCCTATCTTTTCTCCACTGCTCTGATCGAAGGTCCCGGTCGTAAGCAAAACTAAAGCTGGAGCCGAAGGAATAAGGCCTAAGGGACGCATGAATGAGAGAAAATGACGAAAAACTTGATTACTCCAACAAGAAGAGCCTCCTGGTGGGAGTAAGGGGGCTACTGATACGGCCAAATTGATTGCCCAGTAGGGTAAGAACATGTGGTATCTAAGGAAAGGACATGTGCCGCTCACCTGATAGAAGCTGCAAGGATTCTGACCGCGTCAACCGCGTGAAGAGAATATTACCCACGAAGGGGATAAGACGTATCCGGGTAGGACTCGAAAAGGAAAGGAGGCGGCCCCGAGGAGGACTCCTCCAAGGAAAAGAGAAACCCTAAACCCTAAGGACTATAAGAGAGGGCCCGAGAGGAGGAAAGAGGGTAATCAAAAAAATACCCACACCATTACCCTTGTGAAAAACTGTGCGGCCGATCTCTAACTTGGGCGTCGAAGGACTAATCCCAGAGAAACCTCAGGGCCTCTACCTTCTGTGCTTGTGCAGGATCAGCTCATATGGATTTTCGGCAGCAACAGATATGCAGGTCTTTTTTATTGATAATTGATTTATATTTTTTCGTTTCTTTATTGACTGTAAAAAAGGACCCGGAGAAAAATAATTTTAAGGGATTCATGAGACTAAGGCCAGAAAAAGGTAAGTGTCACACCTCCTCCAGGCGCTTAAATCTCACTTTCTTAGAAGTTTATGTGCATATCAACCAACCTTAGGAATGACGCCCACTAAGCACTTAATTTCCAACAATTATATCCTTCCTAAACTCATAGAATGTATTTAAAAAGTATGGAGCACAATCAGGTCCTTGTTTCCACCCTTTTTATATTCTTACTGATTTTGTAGGGGATAATCACATATCTCTAGGCTGACCTTAAGAATACTGAGGAGTTGACATTTCTACAACTTCCACAAATCCAGAATGTCGAGGTCCTTCCAAGGACTTTCTTTTTTAAGCAATAGTTCATTGAACTTAGAAAAGTGCCCCTTGGTTCATCAATTTATTAAGAAATTTTGTTAATCAATTTATTAAGCAATTTCAACTTCTAGAGTCTCAAAAAAAAAAAAATAATTGTATAGCAAGCTTGAGATTAATGATTTAAGTGAGTTGTAGGAATCATGAAATTGGATATTAGAGATAAAATTCACTAATTCTGAGATTTGTGATAAATTCACTATTTTACGAGTCGACTTCATTCATCTGGTTTTAGAAACCAAAAACCACTTTATTGAAGGAGACACATCAGTTTCATATAGGTTAAAGCCTCAGGTATTAACTCATCTTCGAGTAACAACAATCTTTGCATTGGCTAATAACATGCGAAGAATACTATGTTTAACATATCAATAGTTCTTCCACAATTATCCAGAAAATATTAAATCTATTAGCACGCACAACATGGTTGGCAAGAATTCAGAGTAATTTTTTAAATTCTTGGAATTTTGAAAGTGCTTCTATCGCCTTTTTTTTTAACATTACATAGATCACACCTTGTCATCTCCTAAACCAAATGAATTAAACAAAGTCAAAGAGAATGTCTAATAGAGTATATAAGAAATGGAATCACAAAATCAATTCTCTATATCAAGAAGCAAATTGTAGTGGAAATAGAAAACAGAAAAAAAAAATGGTTCAAAAAGATTCAGGAAATGTTAAGACAAAATTTGTTTTAATGAATTATTATGCTTACTTTTCTATAATATGTGTTACGCATGATTCTAGGTATATGGTTTAGAATAAGAATTTTTTTGAAATATGGTCTTACTTGGCCCATCCCAAGCAATCCCGTAAGACAATTTGCCTCTATATAATTTGGAAGACTCTCTCTTACACACACATAAGGGCCACACGTGCATATTTGCTAGTATATATATATATATATATATATATCTTTGTGTTCAACAATTTTTGTGTGAGAACATAAGATATTCTATGCGATAGCTTGAAACTTGTTAGTTGAAAATTGAAAGGAGTTTTGCTTGTTTATCTCTTTTTCTTCTTTTCAAGTTCCTCTATTGGTACTAGTTGGTGCATCTCTAATGCTTGTAATAAATTCTGATTTATGAGGATTCATTGGTGTAACCTAAGCCTAGTTTGTTGAGGAGTATCATAGTTTGTTTTAGTGGCTTGAAAGCTATTTTCGTGTCTTAGAAGATCTAGTGTCCAACTTATAGATTTATCATGTCCACTGTTCTTCAATTCTAGCTGCATTTATTTCGGAAAAAGGCTAAGTTGTTGGTGTTGATTTTTTTTTCTTTATTATGACATTTTTGGGATAAGACTGACGTAGAACTAAAGGACAAGAATGAAGCTGAAAAATCCCATCGTCTCCCTTTTATTCCTAAAAAAGAGGAGCTAAATGATGAAGAGCCTGTGGAATCGTTGGAGGAACATTATAGGCCTAGGTGGTAGGTTGTTTATGCCAAAGAAGATTAGGAGGCTAAAATTTCTCTTGTGGGAAATGGAATTATGCCTTCCAATGAGAAGCAACATATTGATAAGCTAGGGGTAGGGGAAATGAGAATGCTAAGATGGATGTCTGGAAAAACTAGAAGGGATAAGGTAAGGAATGACCAAATTAGAGTGGCTTTGGGGGTTACCTCAATTCCTAACAAGCTTCGAGAATGTTGTTCGAGGTGGTTTGGTAATATTCAACGAAGGCCATTAGATGCACCGGTAAGAAGGAGTGACTTGATTTAGACAGAAGGACCCAAGAGAGCTAGAGGCAGGCCAAAAATGACCATAGGAGAGGTTGTGACGAAAGATATGCACAAATTAGGCCTTGTCCCAAGTATGGTCTTGAATAGAGAAGATTGGAGGGCTAGCATCCAGGTAGCGGACCCGCTTTAGTTGTGTTCTACTTCGTTAGTGATTACTAATCTGTTTCCTTTAACACCTTCCCTTTCTTTTTTTTCCTTTGGCTTTGCTTAGATCCATGTAGTTGACCCCATTAAGTTGGGATAAGGCTTTATAGTTGTTGGTGTTGTTTTTGTAATGAGGATCTAATCATTTGGAAAGTGTTAAGTGAATTTTTTTTTCTTTTTTCAATATTAGTACCCCAAGTAGAGTTGAACTCATGACCTCTTAATTTTGAGGTGTTGGTTTTTGCCAACTGAGCAACCTCCTTGGGTTAAGTGCATAATATGATGTCTGATCAATTGGTTGTTTTTGGACATCAACTATTGTAGCAGTTTTTTTACCTATTTCACTACTTGTTCTACGAATCTGCTGGGTGTAGGTTAGATGTGATTGGTATTCAGTCTTCTACGTCGTCCAAAAGTATGTTGACTTGCAATCTCATGGAACAAATCTGCAGAGTGTTTCTCTTTTTCTCTTGAGCATGTGAAAGGTTATATTCTCATCAAAGCTTATAGGAAATTTGATGTAATTGAAGTATCTTCCATTACCTGTTAGTTTGTTGCTAAAATTTTTATCGATATGCTATAGTGTATTTATAAATTCTTATTATCTTAATTATTGTTATCAGAAAGCTGTTTACTACGGTTATTATTATTAGTACTGTTCCCCAAACCCCCTAGGCCTCCCGGCTCTCCTAGCCCCCTCTAGATTTGTCGCCATTGTGCTTGGTTTTGCTCCCCCCTTGCGACTTGTCGGGCTTGTTCCTTCAAGGTTTTTCCTCCCCCATTTTCCCCCTGTATATTCTTCTTCTTTTGGTAATAAATATTCAAAAAATATATATACCTATATATATATATGATTGACAATATTTACACTTTAGGTATGTAAAATCTGTAGTATTTATTCTAGTAGATATTCACGCGTACCAATAAACGAAGATCCTCGTTTAATCCTTACTAGAAGTAAACCAATGCAGCTTTTGTGGGCTCATGGGTTGGCATAAAACATGGGATATACAAAGGTGATTTAACGCTAGTATGTTCTGTGTTCTTTGGTAAACAGATTGCTAGGTTCCAATTTTCAAGTGGGTTTAGTGTTAATGTTTTCTTCGTGAACTTTTTTTTCGTTGGTTGTATCTATCAATACTACACGTAAAGGAGCAATAGTAAAGCTTATCCCAATAATTGATCTACAAGCTAAGTCTTCTTGTTACAGAAATTAAATTTTGAATTGGTCATTGATAATTAAGAAATTAGCAGTACATGAACACATGATGTCTGTATTTTGAGAGGAAAGAAGCGACGAAATAATTTTGTGAGTCACTTTCTCTAAAAAGAGGGCTTGGCCCATGATCAGAAGACTGGATATGATCTGAGCCAACGATGTGGTTGTCTTAAGCCTCGTCATTAAGGTAAGAAGAATCACAATAGTATATATAGAGCCCTTCCCAATCTAGCAAAGATCTTCCATATCCAATCAGAATGCCCTTTCACAATTAAAAATAAATGTTGTGACCTAGGAAAGCCATAAGAAAAAATTGGCAAGCCAACCAGTCCAACAAAAAACTGTACTAGGAGTCCAATTTAATCTAGAATTTTGATTTCTAATTTAATCCATTGTCTAAATAAATTTTAGACCTCAGTCTAGTATATGATTAAGCCTTCAAGGATTAGTTCTCTGCTTCACCTTATGGTTCTTGTTGATTAATGAATTGTGATTTAGTTAATGAAATCAATGGACGCTTGTGTGTGTGTATGTGCGCACATGAGTGTTGCTGAAATCCCAGGTCTGGCTTGGTGTATTAGTTCTTCGGGTGGATGCTTTCTTTTCCTTATTTTCTATTTTGAGGGAGGTTTTGGTCTTATCAGTCTTTGTTAGTACTCCCTACTCACTCGTTCTATTTGTATCAATATGAGATTTACTATTTAAAATTCTGTTTGCATGCTAGTTGGAATCATTGTTTTAGGTTATGTCAAAATTTATGGAAGTAGTATTTGGGATCATGAGTCGTAGTTCCTAACTTGTTCCCAACTAATCAAAGATCCATTTCTTTCCTCTTTTGAGGATCCTGGTTACTGCCCTCTTGTTCATATCTTATTTCTCCCTCCTATTAGCTAACCTTTTTCTTTTGTTTCTTTTTGAAGAGATTAGGTAAGGGACTGATACAAATCCATGTTCCAAAACCAGAATCGGATTGTTTAGGGCCCAACCAATAGTGTAATAGTCAAATATCAAACAATAATGGCAAATTCTTGTAAATAAGCTGAAGTCGCCAAAGTAATGGCACTCTTGTAAATGAGCCAATGTCTTATGGTTTTACTTGGTAGCTAATGGAGAAGAACATAAGAGGGATTAGATTTATTAAGCAGGGATAAATTTGGAAGTGATAAAAATTAAAGGCAGCAAGTAAATAGTAAGAGAAAGGAGGGGCAATGATATGAGAATAAAAACAAAAGAAAGACTTGAACACAAAAGACAAAGACAAAAAGGCAAAACTGAGTTTTAAGAAAGGGAAGAAGTCATGTATGAGGTTTAGAGGGGTAAATCTTAGAATGGACAAAACTTAATGGAAAGGGGTAAATACTAAGGGAAGAAAGGATAATATGAATGGTGGGGGTAAAGGCATTAACTAATTAGAATAAGGAGAATAACATGGGTCATCTTCAACCTTGGGAAGGGGCTACAGGCGATGGAACTAGCGGAAGAGAATATGAGTTCGAGCAACAATACTCCCTCATGTAAGATTAATTCCAGCGGAAGTTTCAGGGAACCATTCCATACCCACTAAGCTGTTAATGAATCAACAGACACCCATATCTGCTTCCCGAAACCAGGTAATACCATATCGTGTATTGCTTTACAGGGATACTTATATCGTGTATTGGTAGGTTAAGTTTATTTATAATAGTTTTCTTGATGATTTTGTAGTTAAATGTGAGCATCTTTCTGAGGTTCGTGTGAAGACTTGCAAAGTGTTTTAGGTATATCTTATGTTTTGGATTATTTCTATTCTATATTTCTTTACTGATAGGCTTTTTGTCTATGTTCTCATTTTATCTATTTCCATCTTCTTAAAGCAGGGATCTTGCTTCCAATGCACATATTTAAAATCAAATTTGGTCGATAGGTACGGACATTTTCTCCATGATTCTGTGGTTAAATGTGAGCATCTATAACCTTTTGCTTTTTCTACAATGATGATGCATGCTTAAAGTCTTGGAAATGCCCTCGAACTACCCCTACTCATAGGGTTAATTTGAGTAATAAGGTAAGGGACATAACCCATAAGGGCTAGGTACTAACCAACAAAAACAGGGGATGATTGGGCTCAAAATACCCCAACTGATTGGATACAACCGGCTGGCCACTTGCCCAACTGGTGAGAGAGAATCTGCAGAAATTTTTGCACTCTTAGAGGCTGTTCTGCAGATTTCCTTGGATTGGGCTGCCCAGGGCCGATGGATATTGGCCTTGGCAACATGAGGAAGGTTCCCCAAGGCCTCTAGGGTCCTTTTACAGCCCCCAAAACTCCCAATTACATGAATTAAAATTCTGCACTAAGGAATTCCTTAATTTTCTTACCTAGGATGGCAATTTCAGCCCTGGAAGCATGTTCCCAGGCTTTTGGAGCTCAATCCCAATTTATGTGTGGCTGCAGGGACTTCGAGAACATATGGACAGCAAGAATTAATCATCAATTTAACATGTACAATGGTAATCAACCCAAGAAACCAGCCCAATTCATATGCATGCTGTCCAGGGTTCCCTCTTTGGGTGGCTGCATGCTTAAGACTTGGTTGAAATACCATTTACATCAATAAAACCTACTATACAGTAGTGTAGAGAGATGAAGTTTACCTCTTTGAACAGGTACAACAGCAGGTCAACATGTGCAGTTGGATTTTAGTAGGATTTCAGCTTGGACAACACCTGGCACCTCTCATCTTGGCTTGCATGCACCCTTTTCTACAGCAACAGCAGCATCATCATCTCAATACCACAAATATGAGGGCACAGCAGGAGCAGCAGGAAGCATGTAGCTGCAGCCCTAAGAAAATATATGAACGGCCGCCCTTCTCTTATTCTCTTCTTCTTCTTCTTCTTCTTCCCTTTTCTTTTTTTCTTCTCTGCTTCTTTCTGTTCTTGGAAGTAAGGGAGAGGCATAAGCCGACCTTGCTCCCCCCCCTTTTATTAAACCAAAACAGATCTTAGGGTCTGTTTGGTTTTGCTTTTTAAGAAAAACTCATTTTTTCTATAATTATTTAAAATCACATAACTAATTGTAGGCTTAGTGGTTCCACATACAACCTGATGCATTTGAACCCCTAAATATGCTTCTATGCATGCTAGGCATAGGTGGAAATACCACGTATAGTAGTGGGACCCACAGGAAAAATCCCATTTCTGGGCATTTTACTACCCGAACCCGCTAGCCGGTTGGCAATAGGGTATACCGCCGATTTGCCCATTTTAGCTCAATGACTATGTGGGTTGAAAAAAATGCTCTATAAGCTGGGCCAGCTGGACTAGAATGCTTGTTAGTCAGTTGGGAAGGAATTCTAACTTGGGCTCAATGCACTTCTTACCAATTGAGTGTGGATTCCAGTACAAGAATTCAGTTGATGTATAGGAAAGGAAACTCTATAAGCGCTCTTGGAAATAAAATTTATCTAAATGTGAAACTGGAAATCTAGGAACCTCAAAATGTATAGGTGAGGACACGCGTGATCGGGAATTCAGTGAAAGAACAACATATTTAGGAAAATCAGGTGAGTGGGTGTTTGGTTTATTTTATGGAGTGTTTCTTGTATGTTTTGGTTTTTCTTGCACATGTGGAATGTGATGACATTGGCGTTATGGTTTTATTTTATATAAAATTATATATTTTCACATGATGCATATTTTTCCGACTTTGGTGTGATCTAGATTTGTGGATGGTTCTTGTGGTAGTGGGTGTAATATTGATGGTTCGTGGCACGGTGTGGCTAAGGTTCTTTTCAGAATCGTGGGCTCAGAGGTCAGTTTTACATCTATGGCCACAGATGATTGTGATGGATGTCATGGTTGTGATGGATGCATGTAGATGCATATGGTTAGGCACACATCCCTTGTGCTATAACCCCTTACCAATAGGGGGTGAGGTATTGGCTAACCCCACTCGGTGGTAGGTCACGGAGGCCTACTACGCCCAGATACGACGTACTATATCTTAAGAGGGTGTAGTATTGTACGACTTACTATACGCTTAACTTTCCAACAACATGGGAGACCGATGACGGTGTGGGATTCCAGGACCATGTCTATCAGGGGTTACTATTTAGGGGTTGGATGGGGGACTGAGGCTCTGGTCGAGACTTGCTGACTCCTGCATGCAACTTGCTTGTATCTCTGAGGCCTAACGTACAAGGCAAGGGATGCCACCTATGTTGTTTACAACACTTATACCCATAGACATTGAGACTTTGTAATTAGATGGAAAATTTATAATTAATAATTGAACCATGTGGATTTTGCATATAGAGTATGTGATATGATTGGGTAGGTTATGTTGGCATTCATGATTTGTATGTGTGTGCTTGCTTGATCACCCCTCACTGAGCTGTATGGCTCACCCCTCGTTGATATCTATTTTTAGATGTTAAAGTTAGAGCTGCTGCTATTCGACAAAAGACTGGTTCGGGTGAGGGGACATGTTACTGGACATGTATAGGGGGATGGTTATAATAGCAATATATATTTTTTAATGTGAGGCAGTTGTTTGTAAGATTTATGTTATAACGACTACCTGTGTACTTATTTCTCACGGACTTGTAACTATAATATGCAATATCATTGTAGATGGTTACCACACGTAATTATGCTTCCTTTGACATTTATATGGGTACTCTGATTTGGTATTGGTATTAATGTGAAAGGTAGGTTTGGTTACTACACTGCATCTGTGATCCTGGGTAATTTGATGCTGACTGGGTTAAGAATCTAGTGCCGCATACCTTAGCCATAATTGGGGCAGGGTGTGACAATAATCACTCCATCTAGCCTACCAAACCCATTACAGCTTGATGCACTACATTTGGACATCCTCCATACGCTTTTCATGGTTGCTTCTGCCTACATGGATACATTGATTGGAATTTCTCCCTATTTGTATGCTAGTTGAAATACACATTGTTTTATTGATAGGATAAGTTATGTTAGAATTTGTGGAAGTAGTATTCAGGATTATGAGTCGTAGTTCCTAACTTGTTCCCAACTAATCAGAGATCCATTTCTTTCCTGTTTTGAGGTTCCTAGGCACTGCCTTCTTGTATATTTCTTATTTCTCTCTCCTATTAGCTAGCCTTTTTCGTTCGTTTCTTTTCGAAGAGATTATGGGGGCATTGACGCAAATCCAGGTTCCAAAACTGGCGTTTAGGGCCCCAACCAACTAAATCATTGGGTACAAGCTGATATTTAAGGACCAAAATAAACGTACTTTCTTATTTTGAAGATGAAACAAACATTGCATATAATCTAAAAATAGAAATAAAATCTCTCTCAAATAAGAATACCGCCAAACTAAGTTCTAACTCTGAAAAGGAAAGAAATAAAGGGATAAAATAAAAAAGATAATCCTAAACTCAACACCCAACTACTTTAGGGACCCCAGATAAGTCAAAAGAATCACAAATTTAGACACTTTAGAATTCAGATTGTTTACTCAAGAAATTTTGGACCCACTTACATTTATGACTTGAAGATCTTCAGTCCTAACAGAACATACTTGAAAATATTTAGAACATTTTTGCTGTCTCTTTTGGTAAAGCCAAATGCTTCTGAGATTTTCCCTTTGGGACTAGAATGTTTGTGTCTCAATCACCTAGTGGAAACTCTTTTCAACCTTGAATTCCAAAACCCTTCCCTAGATAACTAAAGTAAAGTAGCAGCTGAAAATAAAAAAAAAGAATTTAAAGTTGGATTTCCAATCATTGGAATTTTATTTATGAAACAACTTTGGGCCTGATTACTTACGCCCATTGGAATGACTCAAAGCTGAGATACAAACCAAGTTAAAAATTTCCTTGTACGCTTATACATCAATTCTATTTCTCACTGTCGACTTTCTAACTTTACTCTTGATTGTAGTGTTTTATTCACAGAGTACTGCTTCCAAGTGCTACATGCCACTTTCGAGGAAACCATTGACTTCCCCGACCATTGGCTTGTTCACACCATTGAGAATCTCCATAGGCAATAGAAAAGCACATGAGCTTAGAGGCGAGGGAAACAATACATGTAAGTATTGGGTGTTGAATGGAAACAAGAATCATTGGCACCTTAACCTAATGATGCAATATTTGGATATAATTGGTGTGAGATTTTGATGGCTGAATGGATTGCAAGGTGGAACAACCAAGATACCCTGCCTTCTAAAATAATTAAGGAGTTAGTGTAGAAGATGAAGTTCTCTCTCGTCCCTTTCAGGTTATGAGTGGTAGTTCCTTCTTATCCTGTGGCACTCTTTGATATTCAGTACTCTGGTAATGCTCTATTTGCTTGTAATTTAGAAAGTTTGGATCTGGTATTTTACAAAAATGCCTTGAGTGCTCTGTTATTCAAATTGGAACATATCTATTGTTGCAATCTTAAACTCATCTTATCAATATCAGTTTGGAATGTTTTAGCTCATTGCTTGCGTAGATATGTTAATTTTTTTTTCTACTCATTTTGTAATGTATGACGTAACTCTTCTATCAGTATATCTTGTCAATTGCAAGCCTTCATTTTAAGTTTTGCTCCAATAGGTAAAATAACATATCTTTTTCTATTGGAGATACTCCTCTATGCCATTTGGATACTTGATTAAAAGTATAATTTTTGCCAATTCTAGGAGAGATACTTGTAATCATGTAGTTAAAAAAAAGAAAAAAGAATAGAGAATTAATTATAACCCGAGAGTACCCAATACATTGTTTTTTTGTTCCACTTGTTCGGTGTTCAGCCTTAACAGCATGGTTCAACCCTATCTTGAACCTACAAGGGTTATGGGTGCGATATTGCTGCAGGCTGCTATCCTCCTTGACTAATGATTAATGATTACTTGATTTCAAGTTCTTGAAATCTTATATGCAGTTTCAGTTTGCACAGTTGTGTGATTCTATGGTTGAGATTGACTGTATTTATATTTGTATTTGGTATTCTGGTTTATGGTTATACACTTAATACTAATTTTCTTAGTGACTCTTGATAAGTTGATATGGCTTAATGTTGATTATTGATGAATGATATAAGCATACATATGTTATACAAGTTATATGTTACTTGAGTGAACTGTACTTAATCTTGAACTTACATCCCTAATACCGAACTGCAGAAAATTTTGCACTCTTAGAGGCTGTTCTGTGGATTTCCTTGGGTCGGGCTGACCATGGCCAATGGGTATTGGCCTTGGCAACTTGAGGGAGGTTCCTTAAGGTCTCTAGGGTCTTTTTACCGCAGAAAAAACTGCCAAATTACATGA
Source organism: Macadamia integrifolia (assembly GCF_013358625.1). NCBI lineage: Eukaryota > Viridiplantae > Streptophyta > Magnoliopsida > Proteales > Proteaceae > Macadamia > Macadamia integrifolia. Next base: position 41,189,668 of record NC_056565.1, read on the forward strand.
ATTAAAATTCTGCCCTAAGCAATACCTTAATTTTCTTACCAGGGATGGCAAATTCTTCCTGGGAAGCATGTTCCCAAACCTGTAGAGCTCAATCCCAATTAACGGGTGGCTGCAGGGACTTGGAGAATATATGGACAGCAAGAATTATTCATCAATTTAACATGTACAATGAGAATCAACCCAAGAAACCACCCCAATTCTTATGCATGAAGTCCAGGGTTCCCTCTTTGGGTGGCTGCATGCTTAAGACTTGGTTGAAAAACCTTGTACATGAATATAACCTTCTGTACAGCAGTGTAGAGAGATGAAGTTTACTTCTCTGAACAGGTACAACAGCAGGTCAACATGTGCAGTACGGTTTCAACAGGATTTCAACTTGGACAGCCCCTTGCACCTCTCATCTTGGCTTGCATGCACCCTTTTCTACAGCAGCAGCAGCATCATCTCAATAGCACAAATAAGAGGGCACAGCAGGAGCAGCAGGAAGCATGTAGCTGCAGCCTTAAGAAAATATATGAACAGCCGCCCTTCTTCTTCTTCTTTCCTTTTCTTTTTTTCTTCTCTGCTTCTTTCTGTTCTCAGCAGTAAGGGAGAGGCATTAGCCGACCTCCCTGCCCCCCCTTTTATTAAACCCCTTTATTTTTAAGAAAACTCATTTTTTTATTTATAATTATTTAAAATGACATAACTAATTATAGGCTTAGAGGTTCCACATGCAACTTGATGCATTTGAACCCGTAAATATGCTCCTACTATGCTTGGAATGGGTGGAAATACTATGTAAAGTAGGTGGACCCACGAGGATAAATCCTTTTTCTAGGCATTCTGCTACCAGGACCGGTTGTCCGGTTGGCAGCAGGGTATCCCGCCGGTTTGCCCATTTTAACTCATTTGTTGTTCTAACTTTTGGGGTCTTAAGTCTACCCAATGTAGGACTGGTCCCACTCATTTTTTTGCCATTTTATGCTTCTTCTTTGGCCAATAAATCATCCAAATAATCTCTTTCTGCTATACAAATGGATCCACCACAATAAGGCAGCCTATCTCCTGTGCCAGCTAGGTCTTGACACTGAGCTCAACTGCTTCCAGTTTAGGGTGTTACACTCCGTCTCCCTCCTCAAATTTGAGGGGGCCTTTATCTGAGAAGAGTCAATGATAACATCAAAGCTGCCACCCTCAAACTCATAGAATATTGCCTCCAAGGACTCTAGTATCTGGGTGAAATTGATATTCTCCTCTCTCCTTAAAAAGGACTCTATTTCATGGTCTCTCCTACAACTGATGCTTCCTGGGTTTGGAAAAACATCCCTAACCTTAGACCACATGCCATCAATACCATCTCCTCCTCCATCAGTAATGGGTCTTCCACCTACTTCTGGTTGGACAATTAAGTTTATGCTCAGCCTTTTGTAGATTTTTGCTTATAATGCACATTTGAACTGTACTTTGTTTTTTTTTTCAATAAATTTTTATATATAGAATATTATTATTACATATGTATTGTGAATTAATGATTCTGTAGATGCTTAGTTATGTCTAGCGTGGTGATTTGTTGGACTATCTATGAGTAATAAAAAAGAAAAAAGAGCAACCCAGTGCACAAGGATCCTGGGCCAAACGTATGCCGTCTTACCGCCTTCTTTGCTGGAGAGGCTGTTTCGAAGTTTCTAACTTATGACCAACATGTGCAGGTACTAATATTTTTATTACATACTTTTCTTACCTATTGAAATCTGAATCTGAATCTGAATCTGAATCTGAAAAGATAATCCCGTGCTTGAAAAGAGAAATTTTACAACATTTGTTTTTCTCTCATGTTCTTACGAAGTTTGCACTTCTCAAGTTGATTGTTTTTCTATTAGTGCTTCCTCATCGCAGTGTATTCAACTGCCATGGAAAAATTTTCATCTGGAATTGATTCACAGCCTTGTCAGGTGAATTAAGCTTCTTCATTACAAACAAAAGGTATTCTATTCCCCTTCTCTTATTTGGGCTGCTCTGGTTTGTGTTCGCGAGAATGCTCGAGGAAAATTTGAGTCTTCCTCTTTATCATTTTCTTGTTAATTTATTGTAAATGGATTCTAGATTGGTTGTTACTCACTATCAATTTTCTCCCGCATGATTGATGTGATGAAGATCCGATGATCGAGGTATTTCATTGAGGTGCCTTTGTTCTTTGCCATCAAAAGCGTTGGTATCAAGTTTGAAGGACAACAATAGTTATACAAGGATGATGGCTCTAAATCTTGATGAGTTTGAAAGCCATAATTGTAACACTCTAAATTTAAAACCTCCTCAGCTTTAATGATAGAATTTAATTGAGGAAATTAAAAGGAGGAATGAGAAGTAGAAATTCAAGGTAAGTAGTTGCACAAGTAAGGATAATTGTGTGGATAAGAAAGTAGATAAGGGTGAAGGATAGGGATGGTGAGAGAGTTTTCTACAGGTGCAGGGAAGAGTCTCACATAAGGTGGACTACTCCGGGCAGAAGGTAGGATAGCAGGGAAGCCAGTAAAAGCAAACCGATAGGATAGCCTCTGGCTAACCGGCCCGTCGATTGTTGTGGCAGAATGCCCAGAAATTACATTTTTCCTTTGTGGGCCCCATTATTTTGTAGGGTAATTCTACCCATTCTTACCATAGATTGGGGCATGAATAAGGGGGTCATAATGCAACTAGTTTCATGTTAAACTTTAATTTGTATAGTGAGTTATTTAAGTTTAATTACTTAGGAAAAATTGGACTTATCAACGAAATAACAGTCCCTAAGGTTTGTGTAGCTATATAAAAGGGGGAGGTCGGTTACTTTTTCCTTTCCTTTACTACCTCATACTAGGGAAAACAGAGAGGAGAAGGAAAAGAGAAGGAAAGGAGGTGAGAAAGAAGAAGATAGGAAGGAGGGAATAGAGAGGGAGTGCTATTGTTCCTCTCCGTTGCACTCTCTACTACTACTACTGCTCTTCTCTATTGTTATTGCTGCTGCTGTACCTGCACTCTCAGGTACTGCTAGTAGTGGAAGGATGTTGCCAAAAGGTGCTCCACAGCTGGAGAAAGGAATCCAGAGCTGCATAGCTGCATGTGGATTGCATGTACATGCCCAGGAACATCAAAAGGTAATTACCTAAACCCAACCCAGTGAATTAAGCTAGGTTAGGAATCTGCTAGGCTTAGGGTTAGTATAAAAATGAAATTAGGTGAGAGAAATTACTGGTGGGAACTCAGTACTGCTTCCAATAGCAACAACCCCAACTTCTGGACCCTTATTGTAACCCAATTAACTGCAGTATTATCATAAAAACCATAAACCATGGGGGCTTTTCGCAATTAAACTAATTTAATTGCAATTGGTGGTGGGAGATGATCACACGTGACCTTAATTTTGCCTAGGGGTAGGTTGAAAATTTAGTTGGAATACCCAGGGCGTAAATTGGGAAAAAAGAGACCTTATTGATTTAATACAGTGCTCAGAGACCCAATTTAAATTGGGAAATGGACTCTGAAGGTGTAGGGAATTTATTTGGAATTGGTATGATGTAATACATCTGCTGCAAACTACCTGGCATAGTTCTGCCAAGAGAGGCAGGGCTATTGGGCTGAAAAATGCTTATTATGCCAGGGGAATTGGTTAGCCGATAGACGTCTAAGCATCCTACATTAAGGCTATTATCAGGTTTTCAAAATGATTCAAAATGCATTTTTTGTTTGTCCCTTGGATTGCAATGAGTGTGATAATAATGTTAAAATAGGCATGGAGGAGAGTGACATATTCCAGGTAGTCAAATTTAGTTTATTTGCTTCTCTCTCTAACCCTTGCTGTTTGTGTCTACCTTTAGTTGTTTAGATACAAAAAGTTAGTGATAGGGGAGTAGGAAATATTTGAGCAGGAGAATTTGAGAAGTGGATTTGATGATAGAAATTTTACCCCTTTAGATCATAACATGGTTTACTACCCACTCTGACTGAGTTCTTTGGGGATGATTCCGTACAACAGTTCAGTGGAAGAACTTGAGGACATCCTTAGGGAAATGCACCGGGTGCTGTAGCTAATCTTGTAGCCCTAGAAGCGTGTCTACAAGCTGATAATGAAGGATGCGATCTCGTTCACGAAGGTAATGAAATTATCCATGAGGAGACCGTATCCACAAAAGAAGTTGTTAGTGTTTTTTTCTTTTATTCCATTTCAGGTACAATTTTTTAATTTCATGAGCTTTTCGTCTTTCTCTGAAATATATAGTTAGATGCAAATTTAAATTCCAAAATAACTCTGTTGTTTATTCTTATATTTCAGGATCAGTCGGGGGGTTATCATGCAACAACGCTAAGGCACCCTTTTTTATCTATGATAAAAACCAACTGGAGAGTTGTTGTTGCTTATGTACTAAGTTTCAAAATTCTTTAAGAAATTGAAGCATTTGAAGCATGCTTCAATGTTGTATGTCAAACAAGAGATTTGGTGTGGGTTTAATAATCTCTGTTCCTATTCTGAAACTTTTATTTGTGGGTTTTGTAGGATGATGGATCAAGGGCCCCAGGCTTCCAGGATTCCATGTCATCGCCTAAAGCAATTCCGGCATCCCCAAAATCTTCTCCCCTAAAAAACGATGGGTAGTAATGGGCTACTCTCATGATTGTATGTCTCTGAGTTTCCATGTCTATATTCAAAATGCATGGTCCTAAAGGCTTAAGTTGTTGTTTAACTTCTAATTTCATTGCTTAAATGTAGCCAACACCAATTTCCAAGGAGATAGAGATGGAACATTCTCCATTGGGAAACTGTGAGAATCAGAGTTAGTCCTTTAAAGGATTACTTATGTTGGATCATTGCCATCTATTGCTCTATTGCCATTATTATGCTCAGTTTTCTACTGAAGATTGCTTTAAAGGGTTACTTATATCTTTTATGGGAGGTTAATTTTATTTATAATAATTTTCTTGATGATTTTTTAATTAAATGTGAGCATCTTTCTGAGGTTCATGTGAAGACTTGCAGAGTGTTTTCGGTATATCTTATGTTTTGGATTATTTCTGTTCTATATTTCTTTACGGATAGGCTTTTTGTTTATGTTCTCATTCAATCTACTTCCATCTTCTTAAAGTAGGGATCTTACTTCCAATGCACATATTTAAAATCAAATTTGGTCGACAGGTATGGACATTATCTCCATGATTCTATGGTTAAATGTGAGCATCTATAACCTTTTGTTTTTGCAGTAATGATGATGCTTGCTCAAAGTCTTGGAAATGCTCCCGAACTACCCCTACGCATAGGGTTAATTTGAGTAATAAGGTAAGGGACAAAACCCACAAGGGGTAGGGTACTAAACAACCAAAATAGGGGCTGATTGGGCTCAAAATACCCCAACCGATGGGATACAACCTGCTAGACACTTGCCCAACCGGAGGAAGAGAATCTGCAGAAATTTTTGCACTCTCAGAGGCTGTTCTGAGGATTTCCTTGGGTCGGGCTGCCCATGGCCGATGGGTATTGGCCTTGGAAACATGAGGAAGGTTCCCCAAGGGCTCTAGTGTCCTTTTACAGCCCCATAAACTCCCAATTACATGAATTAAAATTCTGCCCTAGGGAATTCCTTAATTTTCTAACCTGGGATGGCAATTTCAGCCCTAGAAGCCTGTTCCCAAACCTGTGGAGCTCAATCCCAATTTATGTGTGGCTACAGGGACTTCGAAAATCTATGGACAGCAAGAATTAATTATCAATTTAACATGTACAATAAGAATCAACCCATGAAACCAGCGCAGTTCATATGCATGCAGTCCAGGGTTCCCTCTTTGGGTGGCTGCATGCTTAAGACTTTGTTGAAAAACTATGTACATGAAAATAACCTACTGTACAGCAGTGTAGAGAGATGAAGTTTACTTCTCTGAACAGGTACAGCAGCAGGTCAACATGTGCAGTAGGATTTCAAGAGGATTTCATCTTGGACAGCACCATGCACCTCTCATCTTGGCTTGCATGCACCCTTTTCTACAGCAGCAGCAGCATCATCTCAATACCATAACTAAAAGGGCACAGCAGGAGCAGCAGGAAGCATGTAGCTGCAGCCCCAAAAAATATATGAACAGCCGCCCTTCTCTCCTTCTCTTCTTCCCTTTTCTTTTTTTCTTCTCTGCTTCTTTCTGTTCTCGGCAGTAAGGGAGAGGCATTAGCTGACCTCCCTGCCCCCCTTTTATTAAACCAAAAACAGACCTTAGGGTTTGTTTGGCTTAGCATTTTAAGAAAAACATTTTTTTATTATAATTATTTAAAATGACATAACTAATTGTAGGTTTAGAGGTTCCACATGCAACGTGATGCATTTGAACCCGTAAATATGCTCCTACTATGCTTGGAATGGGTGGAAATACCCTGTATAGTAGTGGGACCCACAGAGGAAAAATCCAATTTCTGGGCATTCTGCTAACCGAACTGGCTGGCCAGTTGGCAGCAGGGTATCTCGCCGATTTGTCCATTTTAACTCATTTTTTGTTCTAACTTTTGGGGTCTTAAGTCTACCCAATGTAGGACTGGTCCCACTCATATTTGGCCATTTTATGCTTATTCTTTGGCCAATAAGTCAGCCAAATTCTCTCTTTTTGCTATACAAATGGATCCACCACACCAAGGCAGCCTATCTCCTATGCCAGTTAAGTCTTGACACTGAGCTCAGCTGCTTCCAGTTTAATAAGGTGTTAACACTCTGTCTGCCTCCTCATATCTGGGGGGCCTTTAACTGAGAAGAGTCAATGATAACATCAAAGCTGCCACCCTCAAGCTCATATGGAAAATTGCCTCCAAGCACAATAGTATCTGGGTGAAATTGATATTCTTCTCTCTCCTTAAAAAGGACTCTATTTCATGGTCTCTCTTGCATCTGATGCTTCCTGGGTCTAGAAAAACATCGTTAACCTTAGACCATGTGCCCTTAATACCATCTCCTCCTCCATTAGTAATGAATGGGTCTTCCACCTACTTCTGGTTAGATAATTGGCATCCTATTGCGGTCCTCCTCTCCATTGTCAGTACCCGCACTTTGTACTCCTCTGGCATTCCTTGAAATGCCATGATTGACTCCATCATTTTAAATGATGTTTGGTTCACTCTGCCCTCCCCATCTCCAGCTAACGTCTGGGCCGTCCTCCCGCTCCCCTGTAGTGTACGTGAGGACAAGATTTCCTGGAGCCCTTTATTCAATGGCCGCTTCTTCTCTACCTCCGCCTGGAACCTTATTCGTACCATTGCCTCAAAAGTCCCTTGGCACAATGTTACTTGGTTCAATGTCACATTCCCATTATAAAGCATAGGCTAACACAGACGCTTTTATGCTAATCAGGGTAAATAATGTTTATGCTCAGCCTTTTGTAGATTTTTTCTTGTAATGCACATTTGAACTGTACTTTGTTTTTTTTTTCCAATAAATATATATATAGAATATTATTATTGCATATGTAATGTGAATTAATGATTCTGTAGATGTTTAGTTATGTCCGGCGTGGTGATTTGTAGGACTGTCTGTGAGTAATAAAAAATAAAAAAGTGCAAACCAGTGTACACAAGGATCCTACTATAGCATGCTCTCGGAGGGCCAAATGTACGCCGCCTTACAGTCTTCTTTGTAGGAGTGGCTGTTTCGAAGTTTTTAACTTATAACCAACATGTGCAGGTGCTAAATTTCTTACTTTTCATACCAATTGAAAGCTGAATCTGAATTTGAAAATTTAATCACGTGCTTGAAAAGAGAAATTTTACAACATAAGTTTTTCTCTCATGTCCTATTGAAGTTTGCACTAAGTGGAATTTTTAAGTTGATTGTTTTACTTTTAGTGCTTCATCATCGCAGTGTATTCAACGGTCATAGAAAAATTTTCATCTGGAATTGATTCACAACCTTGTCAGGTGAATCAAGCTTGTTTATTACAAACAAAAGGTATACAATTCCCCTTCTCTTATTTGGGCTGCTCTGGTTTGTGATCGCATGAATGCTCAAGGAAAATGTGAGTCTTCCTCTTTATCATTTTCTTATTATTTTAGTTTAAATAGAATCCAGATGAGTCGGCACTCACTATCAATTTTCTCCTGTACGATTGATGTGACGAGGATCTGATGATGGAGGTCTTTCATTGAGGAGCCTTTGTTCTTTGCTATCAGAACCGTTGGTATCAAGTTTGAAGGACAACAATAGTTATGCGAGGTTGATGGCTCTAAATCTTAATGAGTTTGAAAGCCATAATTGTAACACCCTTAATTTAAAACCTCCTCCGCTTTAATGATGGAATTTATTTGAGAAAAGTAAAGGGAGGAATGAGAAGTAGAAATTAAAGGTAAGCAGGTGCGTAAGTATGTACAATTGTGTGGATAAGAAAGTAGATAAGGGTGAAGGATAGGGAAGGTGAGAGAGTGGTCTACAGGTGTGGGGAAGAGTCTCACATAAGGTGGACTACTCCAAGCAGAAGGTAGGATAATAGGGAAGCCAGCAAAAGCAAACTGATGGGATAGCCTCTGGCTAACCGGCCAGCCTGTTGCAGTGGCAGAATGCCCAGAAATTGCATTTTTCCATTGTGGGCCCCACTATTTTATAGGGTAATTCTACACATTCTTACCATGGATTGGGGCATGAATAAGGGGGTCATAATGCGACTAGTTTGATGTCAAACTTTAATTTGTATAGTGAGTTATTTAAGTTTAATTACTAAAGAAAAATAGGTTTTGTCAACGAAATACTTTTCCAAATAGACCCTAAGGTCTGTTTAGCTATATAAAAGGGGGAGATAGGTTATTGCCTCATTCGAGGGAAAACATAGAGGAGAAAGAAAAGAGATGGAAAGGAGGAGAGAAGGAAGAAGAAAGTAAGAAGAAGGAAGGAAGAGAGAGGGAGTGTTGTTGTTCCTCTCTGTTGCACTCTCTACTACTACTGCTGCTCCACTCTACTGTTACTACTGCTGCTGTTGTATCTGCACTCTCAGATACTGCTAGTAGTGAAAGGTGTTGCCAGAAGGTGCTCCATCATTGGAGAAAGGAATCCGGAGCTGCATAGCTGCATGTGGATTGCTTGTACACGCCCAGGAACTTCAATAGGTAATTACCTAAACCCAACTCAGTGAATTAAGCTAGGTTAAGAATCGGCTAGGCTTAGGGTTAGTATAAAAATGAAATTGGGTGAGAGAAATTGCTAGTGGGAACTCAATACAGCTTCCAACCGTAACAACCCCAATTTCGGGACCCCAATTGTAACCCAATTAACTGTGGTGTTATCCCAGAAACCCTAAACTATGGGGATTTTTATAATTTAAATAAATTAATTGCAATGGGTGCTGCGAGTTGCTCCTACATGACACTAATTTTGCCTAGGGGTAGGCAGGAAATTTAGTTGGAATACCCAGGGTGTAAATTGGGTAAAAAGAGACCTTATTGATTTAATACAGTGCTCAGAGACCCAATTTAAATTGGGAAATGGATTGTGAAGGTGTAGGGAATTTATTTGAAGTTGGTATGATGTAATACATCTATTGGGAACTACCCGACACAGTTCTGCTGAGAGAGACAGGGTTGTTGGGCTGAAAAAGGCCTATTATGCGAGGGAACTAGCCAACCGGTATACGTCCAAGCAGCCTGCATTAAGGCTCTTATCAGGTTTTCAAAATGATTCAAAATTTTTTTTTTTTGGTTTTTCGCTTGGATTGTAGTGAGTGTGATATTAATGTTATCATTGGCATGGAGGAGAGTGACATATTCCAGGTAGTCAAATTTAGTTTATTTGCCTCTCTCTCTCTAACCCTTGCTGTTTGTGTCTACCTTTAGTTGTTTAGATACTAAAAGTTAGCGATAGAGGATTTGGAAATATAACTGTTGAGCAGGAGAATTTAAGAACTGGATTTGGCGATAGAAATTTTAACCCTTTAGATCACAACATGGTTTACTACCCACTCTGACCGAGTTCTTTGGGGATGATTATGTACAACAGTTCGGTGGAAGAATTGGAGGACATCATTAGGGAAATACACCGGATGCTGTAGCTAATCGTGTAGCCCTAAAAGCATGTGTATGAGCTGATAATGAGGGATGTGATCTCGCTCACAAAGGTAACGAAATTATCCTTGAGGAGACCATATCCACAAATGAAGTTGTTAGTGTTTTTTTTTCATTTTGTCCATTTCTGGTACAATTTTTTGATTTCAAGAGCTTTTCGTCTTTCTCTAAAATAGATAATTAGATGCAAATTTAAATTCGTAAATAACTCTATTGTTTATTCTTGTATTTTAGCATCGGTCGGGGGGTTATTATACAACTGCACTAAGGCACCCTTTTTATCTTTGACGAAAACCAGTTGGAGAGTAGTCGTTGCTTATGTGCTAAGTTCAAAATTCTTTGAGAAATTGAAGCATTTGAAGCCTGCTTCAATGTTGTATGTTAAACCAGAGATTTGGTGTGGGTTTAATAATCTCAGTTCTTATTCTGAAACTTTTATTTTTGGGTTTTGTAGGATGATATGGACCAAGGCCCCTAGGCTTCCAGGATTCCATGTCATCGCCTAAAGCATCCGTCATCGCCTTAAGGCATCAGGAGGGAGGTTCCATGAGGTCTCTATGGTCCTTTCACAGGCGCTAAAACTCCCAATTACATGAATTAAAGTTCGGCCTTAAGGAATTCCTTAATTTTCTTACCTAGGATGACAATTTCATCCCTGGAGGCATGTTCCAGGGCCTGTGGAGCTCTATCCCAATTAATGGGTGGCTGCAAGGACTTGTTATAGGTCTATATACTACCAAGAATATATAGACAACAAGATTTAATCATCAATTTAAGATGTACAATTGGAATCAACCCAAGAAACTAGCCCAATTCATATGCATGCAGTCCAGGGTTCCCTCTTTGGGTGGCTGCATGCATGCTTAAGACTTGGTTGAAATACCATTTACATCAATATGACCTACTGTACAGCAGTGTAAAGAGATGAAGTTTACCGCTCGTAACCGGTACAGCAGCAGGTCAACATGCAGTAGGATTTCAATAGGATTTCAGCTTGGACAGCACCTTGCACCTCCCATCTTGGCATGCATGCATCCTTATCTGCAGCAGCAGCAGCATCATCATCTCAATACCACAAATAAGGGGCACAGCAGGAACAGCAGGAAGCTTGTAGCTACAGCCCCAAGAAAATATATTAACAGCCGCCCTTCTTTGCTTCTCTTTTTCTTCTCCTTCAGCTTCTTGCAGCAGGAAGCATGTGTCTGCAAGTAATACTCATAGGGTTAATTTGAGTAATAAGGTAAGGGACATAACCCACAAGGGGTAGGTACTAACCAACCAAAACAGGGGCTGATTGGGCTCAAAATACCCCAACCGATGGGATACAACCGGCTGGCCACTTTCCCAACTGGTGAGAGAGAATCTACAGAAATTTTTGCACTCTCAGAGGCTGTTCTACGGATTTCTTCGGGTTGGGCTGCCCATGGCCGATGGATATTGGCCTTGGCAACATGAGGAAGGTTCCCCAAGGCCTCTAGGGTCCTTTTACAGCCCCCAAAACTCCCAATTACATGAATTAAAATTCTGCACTAAGGAATTCCTTAATTTTCTTACCTAGGATGGCAATTTCAGCCCTGGAAGCATGTTCCCAGGCTTGTGGAGCTCAATCCCAATTTTTGTGTGGCTGCAGGGACTTCGAGAACTTATGGACAGCAAAAATTAATCATCAATTTAACATGTACAATGGTAATCAACCCAAGAAACCAGCCCAATTCATATGCATGCAGTCCAGGGTTCCCTCTTTGGGTGGCTGCATGCTAAAGACTTGGTTGAAATACCATTTACATCAATATAACCTACTGTACAGTAGTGTAGAGAGATGAAGTTTACTTCCCTGAACAGGTACAGCAGCAGGAGTTTACTTCCCTGAACAGGTACAGCAGCAGGTCAACATGTGCAGTTGGATTTCAATAGGATTTCAGCTTGGACAGCACCTGGCACCTCTCATCTTGGCTTGCATGCATCCTTTTCTACAGAAACAGCAGCAGCATCATCTCAATACCACAAATATGAGGGCACAGCAGGAGCAGCAGGAAGCATGTAGCTGCAGCCCTAAGAAAATATATGAACGGCCGCCCTTCTCTCATTCTCTTCTTCCTCTTCTTCTTCTTCCCTTTTCTTTTTTTCTTCTCTACTTCTTTCTGTTCTCGGAAGTAAGGGAGAGGCATTAGCCGACCTTGCGCTCCCCCTTTTATTAAACCAAAACAGACCTTAGGGTTTGTTTGGTTTTGCTTTTAAAGAAAAACTCATTTTTTTCTATAATTATTTAAAATCACATAACTAATTGTAGGCTCAGTGGTTCCAAATACAACCTGATGCATTTGAACCCCTAAATATGCTCCTACGCAAGCTAGGAATAGGTGGAAATACCACGTATACTAGTGGGACCCGCAGAGGAAAAATCCCATTTCTGAGCTTTTTGCAACCCGAACCGGCTAGCCAGTTGGCAATAGGGTATCCCGTCGGTTTGCCCATTTTAACTCATTTATTGTCCTAACTTTGGGGTCTTAAGTCTACCCAAAGTAGGACTGGTCCCACTCCCTATCCCAAGCTAAAATCTCAGCTGTCCTCCCGCCCCCCTGTAGTGTAAGCGTGGATAGGATTTCCTGGAGCCCTTCTTTCAATGGCCACTTCTTCTCTACCTCCGCCTAGAACCTTATTTGTACCATTGCCTCAAGAGTCCCTTGGCACAATGTTACTTGGTTCAAAGGTCACATTCTCATCATAAAGCGGAGGCTAACACAGACGCTCTTATGCTGATGGGGGTAAATTATGTTTAAGCTCAGCCTTTTGTAGATTTTACTTGTTTTTGCATGTAATGCACATTTGGACTGTACTTTGTTCTTTTTAAAATAAATTTATCTATATAGAATATTATTAATGCATATGTATTGTGAATTAAAATTTCTGTAGATGCTTAGTTATGTTCAGCGTGGTGGTTTGCAGTACTGTCTGTGAGTAATAAAAATGAAAAAAGAGTAACCCAATGCACAAGGATCCTGCTATAGCATGCTCTCGGAGTGCCAAATGTACGCCGCCTTACGGGCCTTCTTTGCACGAGAGGCTGTTTCAAAGTTTCTGACTTATGACCAACATGTGCAGGTACTAAATTTTTATTACTTACTTTTCATACCTATTGAAATCTGAATCTGAATCTAAAAATATAATCACGTGCTTGAAAATAGAAATTTTACAACATTAGTTTTTCTCTCATGTTCCTATGAAGTTTTAACTAACTGGAATTTTTAAGTTGATTGTTTTTCTTTTAGTTCTTCCTCATCACAATGTATTCAACTGTCATGGAAAAATTTTCATATGGAATTGATTTATAACCCTGTCTGGTGAATTAAGCTTCTTTATTACAAACAAAAGGTATTCTATTCCCCTTCTCTATTTTGGGCTGCTCTGGTTTGTGTTCGTGAGAATGCTCGAGGAAAATGTGAGTCTTCCTCTTTATCATTTTCTTGTTATTTTATTCTAAATGGAATCCAGATAAGTTGTTAATCACTATCAATTTTCTCTAGCACGGTTGATCTGATGAGGATTTGATGATCGAGGTCTTTCATTAAGGAGCCTCTGTTCTTTGCTATTGGAACCGTTGGTATCAGGTTTGAAGGACAAAAATAATTATGCGAGGATGATGGCTCTAAATCTTGATGAGTTTGAAAGCCATAATTGGAACACCCTAAATTTAAAACCTCCTCAGCTTTAGTGATAGAATTTAATTGAGGAAAGCAAAGGGAGGAATGAGAAGTAAAAATTCAAGCTGCACAAGTAAGCAAAATTGTGTGGATAAGAAAGTAGATAAGGGTGAAGGATAGGGAAGATGAGAGAGTGGTCTACAGATGTGGGGAAGAGTCTCACATAAGGTGGACTACTCTGGGCAGAAGGTAGGATAGCAGGGAAGCTAGTTGAAGCAAGCCGGTTGCAGTGGCAGAATGCCCAGAAATTGCATTTTTCCTTTGAGGGCCCCAATTTTTGTAGAGTAATTTTCTACCCATTCTTACCATAGATTGGGGCATGATTAAGGGGTCATAATGCAACTAGTTTCTTGTTGAACTTTAATTTCTATAGTGAGTTATTTAAGATTAATTACTTAGAAAAAATGGGTTTTATCAACAAAATACTTTGCCAAATAGACCCTAAGGTCTGTTTAGCTATATAAAAGGGGGAGGTCAATTACTGTTTCCTTTCCTTTGCTGCCGCATACGAGGCAAAATAGGGAGGAGAAAGAAAATAGAAGGAAAGGAGGAGAGATGGAAGAAGAAAGGAAGAAGAAGGAAGGAAGAGAGAGGGAGTGCTACTGTTCCTCTTTGCTGCACGTCTCTACTGTTACTGCAGCTGCTGTATCTACACTTTCAGATACTGCCAGTAGTGGAAGAATGTTGCCAGAAGGTGCTCCACAGCTAGAAAAAGGAATCCAGAGCTACATAGCTGCATGTGGATTGCTTGTACACTTCCAGGAACTTCAAAAGGTAATTACCTAAACCCAACTCAGTGAATTAAGCTAGGTTAGGAATCTGATAGGGTGATGGATAATATAAAAAAGAAATTGGGTGAGAGAAATTGCTAGGGGGGAACACTGTACAACCTCCCATAGCAACAACCCCAACTTCTGCACCCCAATTGTAACCTAATTAACTATAGGGATACCCCAGAAACCTTAAACCATGGGGCTTTTCCCAATTGAACAAAATTAACTACATTTGGTGGTGGGAATTGCTCACACATGATCCTAATTTTACCCAGGGGTAGGCAACAAAATTTAGTTGGTATACCCAAGGTGTAAATTGGGGTAAATAGAGACCTAATTGATTTAATGTAGTGCTCAGAGACTCAATTTGAATTGGGAAATCGACCCTAAAGGTGTGGGGAATTTATTTGAGTTGGGTATGATGTAATACATCTGTTGGAAATTTCCAGGCACAGTTCTGCCAGGAGAGGCAGGGTTGGGCTGAAAAAGGCCAATTCTGCCAAGGGAACTGGTTTGTCAGTTTGGCCCTGACAGCTAAAGGGTTTTGATGGTTGAGAACCCGTGGACTATGCCTGTAAACTTCAACCTGACCAGTAATGATTAAACCATGCTATATGACCTAAAAAGGGAAAGAAAATGCTATAGAAGGTGTTGGGTTGTGGAATGTTAGTATTACTCCTACCTATGCTTGGGGGGACCCTATCTAAGTACTTTCTTGAGCCAAGGGCCATACATACATACATACTCAGTAGGGGGTAATTATGAGTAAATATATTTGCAGATCCAGTCCAGTAGACCGAGAATGAGCTCAATGACTACGTGGGTTGAAAAAAATGCTCTATAAGCTGGGCCAGCTGGACTAGAGTGCTTGTTAGTTAGTTGGGAAGGAATTCTAACTTGGGCTCAGTGCACTTCTTACCAACTGAGTGTGGATTCCAGTACAGGAATTCAGTTGATGTATAGGAAAGGAAACTCTATAAGCGCTCTTAGAAATAAAATTTATCTAAATGTGAAATTGGAAATCTAGGAACCTGAAAATGTATAGGTGAGGACACGCGTGATCGGGAATTCAATGAAAGAACAACATATTTAGGAAAATCAGGAGAGTGGGTGATTGGTTTATTTTATGGAGTGTTTCTTATATGTTTTGGTTTTTCTTGCACATGTGGAATGTGATGACATTGGTGTTATGGTTTTATTTTATATAAAATTATATATTTTCACATGATGCATGTTTCCCCGACTTTGGTGTGATCTAGATTTGTGGATGGTTCTCGTGGTAGTGGATGGTAGTGGGTGTAATATTGATGGTTCGTGGCATGGTGTGGCCAAGGTTCTTTCCGGTATCGTGGGCTCAGAGGTTAGTTTTACATCTATAGCCACAGAGATGATTGTGATGGATGCATGTAGATGCATATGGTTAGGCACACATCCCTTGTGCTATAACCCCTTACCAATAGGGGTGAGGTATTGGCTAACCCCACTCGGTGGTAGGTCACGGAGGCCTACTATGCCCAGATACGACATACTATATCTTAAGAGGGTACAATATTGTACGACTTACTATACGCTTAACTTTTGAACAATATGGGAGACCGATGACGGTGTGGGATACCAGGACCATGTTTGTCAGGAGTTACTATTTAGGGGTTGGATGGGGGACTGAGGCTCTGGTCGAGACTTGCTGACTCCTGCATGCAACTAGCTTGTATCTCTGAGGCCCAACATACAAGGTAAGGGATGCCACCTATGTTGTTATAACACTTATACCCATAGACATTGAGACTTAGTAATTAGATGGAAAATTTATAGATTAATAATTGAACCATGTGGATTTTGCATATAGAGTACGTGATATGATTGGGTAGGTTATGTTGGCATTCATGATTTGTATGTGTGTGCTTGCTTGATCACCCCTCACCGAGCTGTATATGTCACCCCTCGTTGATATCTATTTTTAGATGTTAAAGCTAGAGCTACTATTCGATAAAAGACTGGTTCGGGTGACAGGACATGTTACTGGACATGTATAGGGGGATGGTTATAATAGCAATATATATTTTTTAATGTGAGGCAGTTGTTCATAAGATTTATGTTATAACGACTACCTGTGTACTTATTTCTCATGGACATGTAACTATATTATGCAATATCACTGTAGATGGTCACCACACGTAATTATGCTTCCGATGACTTTTATATGCGTACTCTGATTTGGTATTGGTATTAATGTGAAAGGTAGGCTTGGTTACTACACTGCATCCGTGATCCTGCGTAATTTGACGCTGACTGGGTTGAGAATCCAGTGCCACATACCTTAGCCATAATTGGGGCAGGGTGTGACAATAATCACTCCATCTATCCTACCAAACCCATTGTAGCTTGATGCACTACATTTGGACATCCTCCATATGCTTTTCGTGGTTGCTTCTGCCTACATGGATACATTGATTGGAATTTCTCCCTGTTTGTATGCTAGTTGAAATACACATATTGTTTTATTGATAGGATAAGTTATGTCAGAATTTGTTGAAGCAGTATTCAAGATTATGAGTCGTAGTTCCTGACTTGTTCCCAACTAATCAGAGATCCATTTCTTTCCTATTTTGAGGTTCCTAGGCACTGCCTTATTGTATATTTCTTATTTCTCTCTCCTATTAGCTAGCCTTTTTCTTTCGTTTCTTTTCGAAGAGATTAGGGGGGGACTGACGCTAATCCAAGTTCCAAAACTGGCGTTTAGAGCCCCAACCAACTAAATCATTGGGTACAAGCTGATATTTAAGGACCAAAAGTAAACGTACTTTCCTATTTAGAAGATGAAACAAACGTTGCATATAATCTAAAAATAAAAATAAAATCTACCTCAAATAATAATACCGCCAAACTAAGTTCTAACTCTAAAAAGGAAAGAAATAAAGGGATAAAATAGAAAAGATAACCCTAAACTCAACACCCAACTACTTTAGGGACCACAGATAAATCAAAAGAATCACAAATTTAGACACTTCAGAATTCAGATTGTTTACTCAAGAAATTTTGGACCCACTTACATTTATGACTTGAAGATCTTCAGTCCTAACAGAATATACTTGAAAATATTTAGAACATTTTTGCTGTCTCTTTTGGTAAAGCAAAATGCTTCTGAGATTTTCCCTTTGGGACTAGAATGTTTGTATCTCAATCACCTAGTGGAAACTCTTTTCAACCTTGAATTCCTGAACCCTTCCCTAGATAACTAAAGTAAAGTAGCAGCTGAAAATAAAAAAAGAATTTAAAGTTGGATTTCCAATCATTGGAATTTTATTTATGAAACAACTTTGGGCCTGATTACTTACGCCTATTGGAATGACTCAAAGTTGAGATACAAACCAAGTTAAAAATTTCCATGTACGCTTATACATCGATTCTATTTCTCACTGTCGACTTTCTAACTTTACTCTTGATTGTAGTGCTTTATTCACAGAGTACTGCTTCCAAGTGCTACATGCCACTTTTGAGGAAACCATTGACTTTCCCGACCATTGGCTTGTTCACACCATTGAGAATCTCCATAGGCAATAGAAAAGCACATGAGCTCAGAAGCGAGGAAAACAATACATGTAAGTATTGGGTGTTGAATGGAAACAAGAATCATGGGCACCTTAACCTAATGATGCCATATTTGGATATAATTGTTGTGAGATTTTGATGGCTGAATGGATTGCAAGGTGGAACAACCAAGATACCATGCCTTCTAAAATAATTAAGGAGTTAGTGTAGAAGATGAAGTTCTCTCTCGTCCCATTCAGGTTATGAGTGGTAGTTCCTTCTTATCTTGTGGCACTCTTTGATATTCAGTACTCTGGTAATGCTCTATTTGCTTGTAATTTAGAAAGTTTGGATCTGGCATTATACAAAAATGCCTTGAGTGCTCTGTTATTCAATTTGGAACATATCTATTGTTGCAATCTTGAACTCATCTTATCAATATCAGTTTGGAATGTTTTAGTTCATTGCTTGCGTAGATATTTTAATATTTTTTTCTACTCATTTTGTAATGTATGACGTAACTCTTCTATCAGTATATCTTGTCAATTGGAAGCCTTCATTTTAAGTTTTGCTCCAATAGGTAAAATAACATATCTTTTTCTATTGGAGATACTCCTCTATGCCATTTGGATACTTGATTAAAAGTATAATTTTTGCCAATTCTAGGAGAGATACTTGCAATCATGTAGTTAAAAAAAAAAAGAATAGAGAATTAATTATAACCCGAGAGTACCCAATACATTGTTTTTTTGTTCTACTTGTTCGGTGTTCAGCCTTAACAGTATGGTTCAACCCAATCTTGAACCTACCAAGGTTATGGGCGCGATATTGCTGCAGGATGCTATCCTCCTTGACTAATGATTAATGATTAATTGATTTCAAGTTCTTGAAATCTTATTTGCAGTTTCAGTTTGCACAGTTGTGTGATTCTATGCTTGAGATTGACTGTATTTATATTTGTATTTGGTATTCTGGTTTATGGTAATACACTTAATACTAATTTTCTTAGTGACTCTTGATAAGTTGATATGGCTTAATGTTGATTATTGATGAATGATATAAGCTTACATATGTTATACAAGTTATATGTTACTTGAGTGAACTGTACTTAATCTTGAACTTACATCCCTAATACCAAACTGCAGAAATTTTTGCACTCTTAGAGGTTGTTCTGCGGATTTCCTTGGGTCGGGCTGACCATGGCCAATGGGTATTGGCCTTGGCAACTTGAGGGAGGTTCCTTAAGGTCTCTAGGGTCCTTTTACCGCCGAAAAAACTCCCAATTACATGAATTAAAATTCTGCTCTGAGAAATTCCTTAATTTTCTTACCAGGGATGGCAATTTCTTAATTTTCTTACCAGGGATGGCAATTTCTTCCCGGGAAGCATGTTCCCAAACCTGTGGAGCTCAATCCCAATTAATGGGTGGCTGCAGGGACTTGGAGAATATATGGACAGCAAGAATTATTCATCAATTTAACATGTACAATGGGAATCAACCCAAGAAACCACCCCAATTCTTATGCATGCAGTCTAGGGTTCCCTCTTTGGGTGGCTGCATGCTTAAGACTTGGTTGAAAAACCTTGTACATGAATATAACCTTCTGTACAGCAGTGTCGAGAGATGAAGTTCACTTCTCTGAACAGGTACAACAACAGGTCAACATGTGCAGTACGGTTTCAATAGGATTTCAGCTTGGACAGCCCCTTGCACCTCTCATCTTGGCTTTCATGCATCCTTTTCTAGAGCAGCAGCAGCATCATCTCAATAGCACAAATAAGAGGGCACAACAGGAGCAGCAGGAAGCATGTAGCTGCAGCCTTAAGAAAATATATGAACAGCCGCCCTTCTTCTTCTTCTTCCCTTTCCTTTTTTTCTTCTCTGCTTCTTTCTGTTCTCAGCAGTAAGGGAGAGGCATTAGCCAACCTCCCTGCCCCCCCCTTTGGCTGTGCTTTTTAAGAAAACTCATTTTTTTTTATAATTATTTAAAATGACATAACTAATTGTAGGCTTAGAGGTTCCACATGCAACCTGATGCATTTGAACCTGTAAATATGCTCCTACAATGCTTGGAATGGGTGGAAATACTATGTATAGTTGTGGGACCTACAGAGGAAAAATCCTTTTTCTGGGCATTCTGCTACCCGGACCGGTTGACCGGTTGGCAACAGGGTATCCCGCGGTTTGCCCATTTTAACTCATTTGTTGTTCTAACTTTTAGGGTCTTAAGTCTACCCAATGTAGGATTTGTCCCACTCATATTTGGCCGTTTTATGCTTCTTCTTTGGCCAATAAATCAGCCAAATAATCTCTTTCTGCTATACAAATGGATCCACCACAACAAGGCAACCTATCTCCTGTGCCAGTTAGGTCTTGACACTGAGCTCAGCTGCTTCCAGTTTAGGGTGTTACACCCTTTCTGCCTCCTCAAATTTGAGGGGACCTTTATCTAAGAAGAGGCAATGATAACATCAAAGCTGCCACCCTCAAGGTCATATTGAAAATTGCCTCCAAGGACACTAGTATGTGGGTGAAAGTGATATTCTCCTCTCTCCATAAAAAGGACTCTATTTCATGGTCTCTCCTACAACTGATGCTTCCTGGGTTTGGAAAAACATCGCTAACCTTAGACCACATGCCATCAATACCATCTCCTCCTCCATTAGTAATGGGTCTTCCACCTACTTCTGGTTGGACAATTATGTTTATGCTCAGCCTTTTGTAGATTTTTGCTTATAATGCACATTTGAACAGTACTTTGTTTTTTTTTTTCAATAAATTTTTATATATAGAATATTATTATTACATATGTATTGTGAATTAACGATTCTGTTGATGCTTAGTTATGTCCAGTGTGGTGATTTGTAGGACTATCTATGAGTAATAAAAAAGAAAAAAGAGCAACCCAGTGCACAAGGATCCTGGGCCAAACGTACGTTGCCATACTGCCTTCCTTGCAGGAGAGGCTGTTTCGAAGTTTCTAACTTATGACCAACATGTGCAGGTACTAATATTTTTATTATGTACTTTTCATACCTATTGAAAGCTGAATCTGAATTTGAAAATATAATCATGCGCTTGAAAAGAGAAATTTTACAACATAAGTTTTTCTCTCATGACCCATTGAAGTTTGCACTAATTGGAATTTTTAAGTTGATTGTTTTTCTTTTAGTGCTTCATCATTGCAGTGTATTCAACTGTCATGGAAAAAATTTCATCTGGAATTGATTCACAGCCCTGTCAGGTGAATTAAGCTTCTTTATTACAAACAAAAGGTATACTATTCCCCTTCTCTTATTTGGGCTGCTCTGGTTTGTGATCGCATGAATGCTCAAGGAAAATGTGAGTCTTCCTCTTTATCATTTTCTTGTTATTTTATTTTAAATAGAATCCAGATAAGTCATCACTCACTATCAATTTTCTCCAGTACGATTGATGTGACAAGGATCTGATGATGGAGGTCTTTCATTGAGGAGCCTTTGTTCTTTGCTATCGGAACCGTTGGTATCAAGTTTGAAGGACAAAAATAGTTATGCAAGGTTGATGGCTCTAAAACTTGATGAGTTTGAAAGCCATAATTGTAACACCCTAAATTTAAAACCTCCTCCGCTTTAATGATGGAATTTAATTGAGAAAAATAAAAGGAGGAATGAGAAGTAGAAATTCAAGGTAAGCAGGTGCATAAATATGTACAATTGTTTGGATAAGAAAGTAGATAAGGGTGAAGGATAGGGAAGGTGAGAGAGTGGTCCACAGGTGTGGAGAAGAGTCTCACATAAGGTGGACTACTCCAGGCAAAAGGTAGGATAATAGGGAAGCTAGCAAAAGCAAACTGATGGATAGCCTTTGGCAAACCGGCTAGCCTATTGCAGTGGCAGAATGCCCAGAAATTGCATTTTTCCTTTGTGGGCCCCACTATTTTGTAGGGTAATTCTACACATTCTTACCATGGATCGGGGCATGAATAACAGGATCATAATGTGATTAGTTTCATGTTAAACTTTAATTTGTATAGTGAGTTATTTAAGTCTAATTACTTAAGAAAAATAGGTTTTATCAACGAAATACTTTTCCGAATAGACCCTAAGGTCTGTTTAGCTATATAAAAGGGGGAGATAGGTTATTGCCTCATTCGAGGGAAAACATAGAGGAGAAAGAAAAGAGAAGGAAAAGAGGAGAGAAGGAAGAAGAAAGGAAGAGGAAGGTAGCAGCATGCATCCTCTCATCTTGGCTTGCATGCATCCTTATCTACAGCAGCAGTAGCAGCAGCATCTCAATACCACAAATAAGAGGGCACAGCAGGAGCAGCAGGAAGCATGTAGCTGCAGCCCCAAGAAAATATATTAACAGCCGCCCTTCTTTGCTTCTCTTTTTCTTTTCCTTCTGCTTCTTGCAGCAGGAAGCATGTCACACCCCGTTCACACAGAACCGGGCCAGTGACCGGGTTAACACCGGTTAACCCAAACTTGCCAGGATCATCTGATACAGTATTCCACCACAGCATACACACAACTAAGAAAGAACTTATCAGTTCAGCGGAAGACTTGGTTTACCTGTGAATATTCCCATAATACTTGATACCCGAATTGTGATACAATAGTTATATACGTGTGGGCCCGAAGGCATGATATTTACACAATAAGAGTACAATTCACGTATCAAGTACATAAAAGAAATCATCAAAAATCAGAGTATACAGCTCGGCTCGATATCAAAGCCTAGAGCTCAGCTAGGTATCAAAGGTTGAGCCCAGCTCGGCTTCACAAGGTAGAGCTCGGCTCGGCATCAAAAGGGGAGCTCAGCTCGGCATCAGAACTGCGGTCCCGCAGCACAACTCTCGCACGAGCAATCAGTGCCGTGCTCTAACTCCTCAGGGGCCCACCAGTCCTCTTCAGGGAACTCGACCGTGGGACCCGCCCCGTGCTCATCTGGTTGATGACCTGCAAAATCATCTAAAAGAGGTGCACACGTGGGATGAGCTCACTAGCTCAGTAAGTGGAAAGATGGACCACACAACAGTCCACACAACAAATCACAACCATATGCACTATATGCTATGCATTACATTTTAAATCACATCCACCTAAGCAACATTACTAAGTCTTTGGTTTAGTGCTACTACAACCACAGTGCGCTTATACTCCGGGTACGAGTTGCGAACTCCATCCCGCGATACGCCCATAGGGCTGTCGGAGAAGGCCCACCGTGAGTACTCAGAAAAGTAAAAACATGCCGACCACTGGCTCTCAACAGAAAAGTAAATGACTGAAATTAAAGGTGCTGACTCCAGCAATTTAAAATTAGTACGATTGGCCCTCTTGAATATACCACCGGGGTTGCCGACTGTCCTAATGACCCGCCGGGCGTTATGTCTAACCGCCACAGTGACCCGACAACCGCAACCACTGCTTTCCCCCAAATGGTAACCCAACACCTTAAACCCTATTGGGAAGGGTCGTAGCATGGGAAGGTGAAAATCCTAAACCGCATGCTCCTATATGACAATAGTACGATTGCATAGTGCCATTGCGTCCCATACCACGGGCCACCAATGCACTCGTTTCCAAGCCGACTACGGCATCTAGTCTATTTATGCATCATGCACAATGATGTCAATATTCATCACATAAGCATATCATCACTTGGCATTTAGAAAGTAAACACAACACCCATGCATAACAATGTGAGGATGACTAATCTACATAGCATTTTCATGATGGCATGGCTAGACTAGATACGATTACATGAATGCCAAACAATGTCTTGAAACAAGGCCAAACATCCTCTCCCCACTTACCTGTAGTGTACAAGGATTCACGCTCAGTACTGGTGAGATCCGGTGAGAGAAGCGTGAGATTTGGTGAACCTATCATGAGTGAGCGGGGTTAGTACTTCACCATTTTGGGATCAAGGTTAACACGATCCAATGACAAGATCATATTTAGAATCCTAAAAGAAGGTCACACGTCCGATTTGGGTCCAATCGAACGTAAAAATCACATTCGGAGCCTCTCGGGTGGGTCGGACAGCCCACCTGTCTGACCCACCAGTCAGACCCACCTGTCTGGACCGGCGGGTAGATTGGCCCGTCGGTTGGCCCACCGATCTGGCCCATCGATTGGGCTCAAGGCCCTGTTAAGACCGACAGGCAGGGTGGCCCATCGGTTGTGCCCGAGGGCCCTGCCCTCTCAGGCGGGTGCCCACAGGCAGGCCAGATGGCCCACCGGTCTGGCCCACCGGTCTTGGCGGGAAACTGCTATTTCTTTCCAAACTTTCCCCAACCTTTGGGGATTCAAATGGGGCTTTTCCAAACCCATCCTTCACTCATTCAACGTCTCATAAGATGGTTCTAACCTAGATCTAGGTTAGATTTAAGGAATGGGAAGCCATCTCACCTTCTTTGCTCAAGAACACCTTCAAAACCCCAAAATCACTTCAAATCCACAATGCTTCTCCAACCTTGTAAATAATTCTTCAAATCCTTCAAGATCAACACATAAATCATCTATTAAACCTTAGATTCATCATTTCAAAGGGGATTTACAAGATCTCAAGAAACCCTACCCAAATCAAGGGTTTTACTTGGGTATGGTGAAAATTTAAGGAACCCAACCTTTGCTCACCTCTAAATTTAGATCTAGTGTTGGAGATCACTCTTCTGGCGTCGGAATGGGAAGATCAAGCCTCGGCGCCATTGGCATCCATCTCTTCTCCCTCTTCCTTCTCTTCTCCTCTTCTTTCCTTTCTTTTCTCTCTCCTCTTTACTCTTCTCACCAACGTCCGAGTGTTATAAATGAGAAAAGAAAAGAAAATCATAAATGCTATATATACTTCTTAAATAACTAAGTAATTCACATGGGTGGATCACTCAGGTGGGTGGATGCACCCACCTGTCTGCCCACTTGAGGGCCAAAACTTGGGATTTTAACAGAATTTGGCCCTTGGCACGAATCTCACTCTTGGCATACGATGTAATATATGTATGCGCCTTAATATACGGCTACATACCTGCTTTATCCGTACATAGCCTTATGATAGGTGCATGTACACGGCTTGGGTACACCCGTCTCTTCTGGCACTGGCTCGGACTTATCGGGCCAGCCGGTGTTTAAGGTCACCCTTGCCATCATAGTCCATAAGGAACCCGCTCTAACTCTCTTCGGCTCGGGTCCTGCATGGTTAAACCGGGTCAACCGTATAATCAGACCGGGTTTAAGAAGTAGGGTATTACATTTACCTCCCCTTCTGAAAAATTTCATCCTCAAAATTACGTACCTGGTTGATAAAAAAGATGAGGGTACTTGGCTTGTATTTCATCCTCTTTCTCCCAAGATGCTTCTTCAAGTGAATGATTAGCCCATCGCACCTTTACATAGGAAATAGAGCGGTTGTGAAGGGTCTTCATCTTTCGGTCCAAAATTTCAGCTGGCTGCTCTGTATAGGTCATGTCAGCTTCAAGGTATTCTGGCTCCACGGATAATACATGAGAGGGATCATGAACGTATCGCTTCAGAATGGATACATGGAATACATTATTAACATCCCCGAGTGGAGGTGGCAGAGCAAGCATGTAGGCTACTGAGCTAACCCGGGCTAAGATCTCAAATGGTCCAATGTATCTTGGGCTCAACTTCCCCTTTTTGTGAAACCTTTGCAACCCTTAGTAGGAGAGATCTTGAGAAATACCTTTTCTCCTGGCTGAAATTCAATGTCTTTTCTGTGGGTGTCTGCATAGCTCATTTGACGGGACTAAGCTGCTTTAATCCGTTCTCGAATAACATCGACCTTGTCACAAGTCATCTGTATCATTTCAGGTCCTAACATTCGACGTTCACCTACCTCATCCCAATACAGGGGCATTCTGCACTTCCTACCATATAATGCCTCATACGGAGCCATCCCAATTGTAGCTTGGTAACTGTTGTTATAGGCAAACTCCATATGAGGTATATATTCTTCCCAACTACCACACATTTCCATTGTACATGCCCTGAGCATGTCTTCTAATATTTGTATGGTCCGCTCCGACTGACCGTCAGTCTGTGGGTGGAAAGCAGTACTCAAATTCAATTGTGATCCCAAGGCATGCTGGAAACTTTTCCAAAATCTGGAAGTGAACCTTGGGTCCCTATCTGATACAATGCTCACTGGCACTCCATATAAGCGCACTATGTTATCCATATAAAGCTTTGCTAGTTTGACCATAGAGAACTTGGTCTTAATGGGAATGAAATGAGCAGTCTTAGTAAGCCGATCAACGATCACCCATATTGTGTCCATTTCCTTAGGTGTGCATGGTAGTCTGGTGACGAAGTCCATTGTAATCCTTTCCCACTTCCATTCTGGTACTGGGAGTGACTGAAAAGTACCATAAGGTCGATGGCTCTCAGCTTTTACTTTCTGGCATGTAAGACAAGTCACCACATACAGAGCTATTGTGACTTTCATGCTTGGCCACCAGTAATTTTATTTGAGGTCTTTATACATCTTGGTACTTCCTGGTGAAGTGAGTACTCGGATCTATGTGCTTCTCGCACTATCTTGTCTTGTATATCCAAATCATCGGGTACACACAATCTGCCTCGAAACATCAATGCCCCATCACTGGCTAAAACAAAATCTGGGTCGTTCATTGTTTGATCTTGAACTTTAACTCTGATCCGCTACAATTCAGGATCTAAAGGTTGTTTCATTATTACCTCTTGTCTAATAGTCGGGTGCACTTGTAGAGCCGCCAAGGAAACAGTCAACCATCTAAGGTTTTCTGGTTGATGTTCGAGCTCTAAGGTTGCTCCTTCATATAAGAGGGTTTCATCCATTAGCATCGCCTCTTGCACAAGTGGGGGGCTGACCGCTAAGCATGAGAGTGACACAGTCTGTGCCTTCCGACTCAACGCATCTGCTACTACATTAGCTTTGCCGGGATGATACTGAATGTCGCAGTCATAATCCTTCATGAGCTCAAGCCATCTCCTCTGCCTCATATTCAAATCCTTTTGGGTGAAGAAGTACTTAAGGCTCTTATGATCACTGTATATCTCACACTTCTCCCCATACAAATAATGTCGCCAAATCTTAAGGGCAAAAATGACTGCGGCTAGTTCCAAGTCATGAGTGGGGTAGTTCTTCTCATACTCCTTTAGTTGTCGGGATGCATACGCTATCACCTTTCCGCATTGCATGAGAACACAACCCAACCCAACTTTGGAAGCATCAGTGTAGACTGTCATTCCACCTGTGCCTTCAGGGATGGTCAACACAGGGGCCGACACCAACCTCTTCTTCAATTCCTGGAAACTCTTCTCACATTCCTCTACCCAGTCGAATTTTACACCCTTTTTGGTTAATTTAGTCATTGGCGCTGAGATCCGGGAAAACTTCTCAATGAAGCGCCTGTAGTATCCAGCCAAACCCAAGAAACTTCTAATTTCAGTGACATTCTTAGGGCTTTCCCATTCTACTAATGCTTTCACCTTATCAGGATCCACTTCGATTCCGGCCTTAGACACTACGTGCCCTAGGAATCCAACTTACTCAAGCCAGAATTCACATTTGCTGTATTTGGCAAACAACTGTTGTTCTCTCAACCTCTGTAACACCATTCTCAAGTGTTGAGTGTGCTCCTCTTTGGTCTTAGAGTAGATCAAGATGTCATCAATAAAATTAATTACCCATTTATCGAGTACATCCTGAAATACTCGATTCATTAAATCCATTAATGCTGCCGGTGCATTGGTTAACCCAAAAGATAACACTAGGAACTCATAGTGCCCATACCAAGTCCTAAATGCTGTTTTGGGTATGTCGCTGCTCCTTATCTTGAGCTGATAATATCCTGATCGAAGGTCTATCTTTGAAAATACCTTGGCACCCTGCAGTTGGTCAAATAAATCATCAATGCGTGGCAATGGATACCGGTTCTTAATGGTTAGCTTATTCAGTTCCTGGTAATCGATGCACATACGTAAGCTGCCATCCTTCTTCTTAACAAACAATACTGGGGCACCCCAAGGTGAAACACTTGGGCAAATAAACCCCTTTTCCAATAATTCCTGCAACTGCATTTGCAACTCCTTCAATTCAGCTGGTGCCATCCTGTATGGAGCCTTAGATACTGGAGCTGCTCCAGGAGTCAAATCTATGGCAAACTCCAACTCTCTATCAGGTGGTAAATGCATCAGATCATCTGGGAAGACATTGGGAAACTCTTTAACCACCTTTACCTCTTCTAGAGGTGTAATCCTTGCATCAACATCAAGTACCGATGCTAAATAGCCCTGACATCCACTCTCCAACAATTTTACTGCTTGAAAGGCAGAGACAAGGACCTTTCTCGCCTGTTTTATTTTATCTGCTTGGTATACCAATTCTCTTCCTTCGTCATCTGTCACCCTAATCAGCTTTTCAGCACACATCACATTAGCTCGATGAGCCGACAACCAATCCATGCCCAATACAACATCAAAATTCTGCATATTGAACTTAATGAGTTGTGCATCAAAGTTCTTCCCACTAATTTCCACTGGGCACGGCCCATACACCTCCTTCAACTGTGTAACTTTACCAGTAGGCATACTAACAATCATTCCGTGATCTAGGATCCTGGGTGGCATCCCAAGTTTCTCGGTAAATCTCTTAGATGCGAATGAATGAGTAGCTCCTGAATCGAATAAAACATAGGCTGATATGCCCGATATGGATAGGACACCTAGTGTAACAATGCATATAATTTCAGCAGGTCATCAATATTTAACATAAGGAAATTCTTAATTTAAAATGTACTTTCTACTACTTCTGTACTGGCCTCAGCTTCTTCAGCTGATAGAGTATACATCCTTCCCTGCAGTTGACTTCCTCGAGTTAAGGGAGGTCGGTACGCCGAGGGCTGACCAGAGGGCAAGGCTAGTCTGACCCGATAGTCTTTTGCATAGTGCCCATAGGAATGGCAGTTAAAGCAACAGATCTGAGATATCAGAACTGGGGCGGGGCCCCTCTGCACTTGACCCATTGAAGATGGAGGTCGGGGCAGCCTTAGAACTGTAGGGGCCGCACTAGTGTTCGGGCGAAAAGATGTGGAGCCCGAACCACCAGCTGGTCTAGGAGGGTAGCCAGATGGCCTATAGGGCTGCCTATACATAGACCCAGAACTGTACGATCTGCGGTATGCCTTGGAGGAGTTACCTATATCCGGAAATGGATTGGTTCTCTTCCACAGTCTAGGTGTGAGGGATTTTCTCCCTTCTGCTTATCCTCCATGGTCTTGGCCTTCTGCACAATCTGGCCATAGTCAGTCAAATCCAAGACCTCAAGTACAGACCCACTGGATGCCTTTAGGCCCTTTAGAAACCTCGCAGCCTTCTCTTCAACTGTCCTCATATGCCTTGGGGCAAAATGGAACAAGCTCTCAAATTGCTGTTGGTACTCAAGGATAGTCTTACCTCCTTGAGTTAAAGCCATAAACTCAGTCTCCTTGCGGTCTCTGAAGTTGCGCGGGTAATGATTGTCCAAGAACAACTCCTTGAACTGTTCCCAGGTGGGTTCTGGATGGGCAGCCAAACAATATGGGCTTAGAGGCTTGCCACCAAGAGTTGACCTCCTTCTTGAGTTGCAACCCCGCACAAATGAGTTTCTGTGCATCTGTGCACTCAATCACCTCAAATATTTTCTCTAGCTCCTGGATCCACTGGTCCGGTTCCAGAGGGTCACTCCCCACCTTGGAGAATACAGGTGGCAAGTTCCTCTTAAATGACTCCACTACCTTTGACGTATTATTCATCGGCGGGTAATTAGGAGCATAAGCCGGATAGTAAGAGTATGGAGGGGGCACCCCATACGGAGGAATACTGAATGGCGGGATTAGAGGTGTACCTCCCACTTGTGGCCCCGTACCAGACCCTGCAGGCGGGTCCTGGGGAGTAAGTATCCGGGGAGGTTGACCCGATTGAGAAAGGTCTAATTGTTGCTGAATAGCAGTCATAAATGCTTGCTGTTGCTGAAGCATTTGTTGCTGGGAAGCCTGTTGTGACTGCTGAATTATGGTAGCAACATCCCCTGGAGTAATAACCGGTGGAGGGTCCAGAAGTGTAGTCATAGGTGGGTCCCCATGTGCCCCACCCTAACCAAAGATCTCTGGAGGTGGTGGAAGTGAGGTTTACCCCACAGAGCGGGACCTCCTGGGATTCGACGGTCGACCGACCGACCGAGGACCACGCAAGGTACCTCGGGCATTGCTATCGGATCTAATACGTACCATCGTATCCCTATACCTAGAACATATCATACATCACATTAGTTAAACACCACAGCATTGAAATCGGCACACAATTGTATGCCAATGCATAGGGTATTATAGTGTATGATTGTCTGTAACTAACCGCAACTTGATTCAAAAAATACAGGGTTAGTGCTTCAACAAGTATGTCAATGGTCCCACTCGACCACAACATATTATTATAGGAATAATAATAACAATAATGGTAATAATATTAATAATAATCATAATCATATCAATAACCCCATCTTTTTCAGGTTTTCACACAACCGGTGGGCTGCACCGGAGGGCAGGGTGGCCCGCCGGTCCCAAACTTCAACTGACGGGCTGACACCGGTGGGCAGGGTGGCCCGCCGGTCTGGCCTGTCGGTCTTGACTGAGTGAAAACTCTAACAGGGCCCTTTTAAGCTCTGTTTTCTTATTTCCCTCTCTCTCTCTCTCTCTCTCTCTCTCTCTCTCTCTCTTCCTCGGGCGATCTTGGAGGTCTCCTTGATGCTTCCACTCGCGATTCCACTCAACAACCCGACGCTTTTTGAGAAGATTCAACTCCTCCACTTCCAAGTAAGTTTCTTCCTCTTTTCTTCTCAGAATTTGCATTTTGGGGTAGAAACTCATGAGTTGTCTTAATTCTCACTTCCTTTCCATGATTCTTTCCATAGAATAGTGATTTCATGTGATTTTGATGTTCTCTATGTGATTTATTTCTAGTTTCTAGGATTTACTTCTCCATTTTGAGAAAAACCCCAACCGTGCCCTAGTTTTTCTCAAATTTGGGGATTTCTTCATTCTTACTCCTTTTTTCCCAATTAATGACTCAATTGCGATGCATTATGCTTGATTTGTACTTAACATGCTATAGAGATCATAAGAAGTCCCTTATGTGTGAAATCCCATTTCTTCCCATGAAAATCCATCTTTTGTATTAGGTTTTCTTTGATTTTATTTACATTCTTTGGTATTTGTGGACCTCAATAGCATAGTAGTAGATGTTTTTGCATATTCTAATTGCTAGATTGACGGCATTTCATCCATGAACATGTAAGCTTCATGCTTTCTCTGTTGTGAGCCTTTTGCACTTTTTCTTAGCTTGGACTTTCACCTTGAGAATTGGGGTTTTCCCCTTCCTTAATTGTCATGCCATATATGCCTCTTGTTACCTTGCTGTTTTGCCCTACTCTCTGTCTTGTCACTTTTCTGTTTTGTGAAAACTGAGTTTTGGGGCTTCCTCTTATTGCTCACCCCTCTTTTTATTCGCTTTGTTATTCTCTTTTTTCTTTACTCACCCTGCTTTCCTCTTTTCTTGCCAGGATATCATCTCGCAAAGGCAAGGAGCCCGCATCCTCTGGCACTCGGCATAAGACCACCGCTTCTAAGCGGAAGAGTGTGGGGACTAACTCTCCAACCCCCCGCGCAGGGAGACCCGGACCTGCCCGATTTGATCCTTCTGACTACGATGAGGAGCTCTTCCATAGTTTAGAGGCAGCAGCCAACTGGCCGGCCTTCCTGAAGAGGTCAGTAATGATGGAGAAGACCGTGGTAGTCGACGACTTCCACAAGGTTCAGCTCCGGGAGAGGCTTACAACACTAGGCTGGCAGTCCATCCTCCAGGTAGACTGTCCGTGCTACGAGCAGCTGGTTCGTAGATTCTACTGTAACCTGGAGGTTTCCTATCGGTACGGGGAGTATGCTATAGTCAACATGGTGAAGGGGGTGGACATCCAGCTGACCGTGGACACCTTGGCTAGCATTTTGGGCATCTCTGCAGCCGGGCACCGTTACTACAATCCTCCCAGGAGTAAGCCCCTGGGCCCATTCATGAGTTTGGAGACACCAGACTACATCTACAAGACCATCTGTGGCAGCAGCGCCCTTCCGGAGTCTGAGACATCCTTTTTCTTGGAGGTTCCTTTCTTTCTTTGGCTTTTAACTCTTTAAAGCTTTTACATTAACCCAATCCCATTTTCCTATTATAGATTCTACGGGATTCTAATAGTATGCTGTGAGTGGAGCAGAGCATCACGCTCTGATACCACCGTTGTCACACCTCAAGACCATGGAGCACCACACTTCTCACCCCGAGGATGGAGGATTCCCATAAGGCAGGATCCTCACTAGGATCTTCGAATTCTTCGGAGTGGACCTGAGTGGCGAGGAGGGGAAGACTCTGGTTTACCTGTGAATATTCCCATAATACTTGATACCCGAATTGTGATACAATAGTTATATACGTGTAGGCCCGAAGGCATGATATTTACACAATAAGAGTACAATTCACGTATCAAGTACATAAAAGAAATCATCAAAAATCAGAGTATACAACTCGGCTCGGTATCAAAGCCTAGAGCTCAGCTCGGTATCAAAGGTTAAGCCCAGCTCAGCTTCACAAGGTAGAGCTTGGCTCAGCATCAAAAGGGGAGCTCAGCTCGGCATCAGAACTGTGGTCCCGTAACACAACTCTCGCACGAGCAATCAGTGCCGTGCTCTAACTCCTCAGGGGCCCACCAGTCCTCTTCAGGGAACTCGACCGTGGGACCCACCACGTGCTCATCTAGTTGATGACCTGCAAAATCATCTAAAAGAGGTGCACACGTGGGATGAGCTCACTAGCTCAGTAAGTGGAAAGATGGACCACACAACAGTCCACACAACAAATCACAACCATATGCACTATAAGCTATGCATTACATTTTAATTCACATCCACCTAAGCAACATTACTAAGTCTTTGGTTTAGTGCTACTACAACCACAGTGCGCGTATACTCCGGGTATGAGCCGTGAACTCCATCCCGCGATACGCCCATAAGGCTGTCGGAGAAGGCCCACCGTGAGTACTTGGAAAAGTAAAAACATGCCGACCACCGGCTCTCAACAGAAAAGTAAATGACTAAAATTAAAGGTGCTGACTCCAGCAATTTAAAAGCAGTACGATTGGCCCTCTTGAATATACCACCGGGGTTGCCGACTGTCCTAATGACCCACCGGGCATTATGTCTAACCGCCACAGTGACCCGACAACCGCGACCACTGCTTCCCCCCAAATGGTAACCCAACACCTTAACCCCTGTTGGGAAGGGTCATAGCACGGGAAGGTGAAACTCCTAAACCGCATGCTCCTATATGACAATAGTACGATTGCATAGTGCCACCGCATCCCATACCACGGGCCACCAATGCACTCGTTTCCAAGCTGACTACAACATCTAGTCTATTTATGCATCATGCACAATGATGTCAACATTCATCACATAAGCATATCATCACTTGGCATTTAGAAAGTAAACACAACACACATGCATACAATGTGAGGATGACTAATCTACATAGCATTTTCATAATGGCATGGCTAGACTAGATACGATTAAATGAATGCCAAATAATGCCTTGAAACAAGGCCAAACGTCCTCTCCCCACTTACCTGTAGTGTACAAGGATTCACGCTCGGTACGGGTGAGATCCGGTGAGAGAAGCGTGAGATTTGGTGAACCTATTATGAGTGAGCGGGGTTAGTATTTCACCATTTTGGGATCAAGGTTAACACGATCCAATGACAAGATCATGTTTAGAATCCTAAAAGAAGGTCACACGTCCGATTTGGGTCCAATCGGACGTAAAAATTACATTCGGAGCCTCTCGGGTGGGTCGGACAGCCCACCTGTCTGACCCACCAGTCAGACCCACCGGTCTGGACCGGCGGGTAGGTTGGCCCGCCGGTCTGGCCCACTGATTGGGCCCAAGGCCCTATTAAGACCGACGAGCAGGGTGGCCCACCGGTCTGGCCCACCGGTTATGCTCGAGGGCCCTGCCCTCTCAGGCGGGTGCCCACAGGCAGGCCAGAAGGCCCACCAGTCTGGCCCACCGGTCTTGGCGGGAAACTGCTGTTTCTTTCCAAACTTCCCCCAACCTTTGGGGATTCAAATGGGGCTTTTCCAAACCCATCCTTCACTCATTCAACGTCTCATAAGATGGTTCTAACCTAGATCTAGGTTAGATTTAAGGAATGGGAAGCCATCTTACCTTCTTTGCTCAAGAACACCTTCAAAACCCCAAAATCACTTCAAATCCACAATGCTTCTCCAACCTTGTAAATACTTCTTCAAATCCTTCAAGATCAACACATAAATCATCTATTAAACCTTAGATTCATCATTTCAAAGGGGATTTACAATATCTCAAGAAACCCTACCCAAATCAAGGGTTTTACTTGGGTATGGTGAAAATTTAAGGAACCCAACCTTTGCTCACCTCTAAACGTAGATCTAGTGTTGGAGATCACTCTTCCGGCGTCGGAATGGGAAGATCAAGCCTCGGCACCGTTGGCATCCATCTCTTCTCCCTCTTCCTTCTCTTCTCCTCTTCTTTCCTTTCTTTTCTATCTCCTCTTTACTCTTCTCACCAACGTCTGAGTGTCATAAATGAGAAAAGAAAAGAAAATCATAAATGCTATATATACTTCTTAAATAACTAAGTAATTCACATGGGTGGGTCACTCAGGTGGGTGGATGCACCCACCTGTCCGCCCACTTGAGGGCCAAAACTTGGGATTTTAACAGAATTCGGCCCTCGGCACGAATCTCACTCTTGGCATACGATGTAATATACGTATGCACCTTAATATACGGCTACATACCTGCTTTATCCATACATGGCCTTATAATAGGTGCATGTACACGGCTTGGGTACACCCGTCTCTTCTGGCACTGGCTCGGACTTATCGGGCCAGCCGGTGTTTAAGGTCACCCTTGCCATCATAGTCCATAAGGAACCCGCTCTAACTCTCTCCGGTTCGGGTCCTGCATAGTTAAACCGGGTCAACCGTATAATCAGACCGGGTTTAAGAAGTAGGGTATTGCAAAGCATGTGTCTACAAGTAATACTCAATTTTGAAGCATATTGAGTCCAAACCAAGAACTCATTGAAAAAACCCTCACCACAACAAACTCCTCCTTAACATATGTGGATGTTGAGAGGCCAATTATACGAGGATCAATAACTTTAGAGGAATCTAAACAAACCCCACCATAACATTTGGTTC
The DNA here is from genome assembly GCF_013358625.1 of Macadamia integrifolia. Taxonomy (NCBI): domain Eukaryota; kingdom Viridiplantae; phylum Streptophyta; class Magnoliopsida; order Proteales; family Proteaceae; genus Macadamia; species Macadamia integrifolia. Next base: position 41,224,999 of record NC_056565.1, read on the forward strand.
TTTTTGTTTCCCTAAACTGAACCTCATACCGTGTTCCATAAGTGCAATTCATTTAGGGATGATACCCCATCCTCAACCCCGTAGTCCACACGCATATTGCATATTCTTTGAGAACTATTATTTTCCTTAGGGCTGAGAGAAATTTAACTAAGACGTCTTTGTTGCTATTACCTTGATGCAATTTAAGAGTCTTTCTGTTGTTTTAAATTCTTTGGCTGTTTACATTACCTTTGCATAAGCTTTTTATTTGTCTCTGTTATGCAGGTTATATTCTTTGTTAATGATTGGTTTGCCTTAATTTATGTTTGATGGTCGATTGGTTGGTTTCCAAGTAGGATACAAGTGTTCTCATGGGAATACATATCTAAAGCTACAGCCCAATAGTTCAGTTAAATTGAGCATTCTCTCTCTCTCTCTCTCTCTCTATTTATGTACTCTATAAAAGGACGTACTTGTGTTGGTTGACAAACTTTACCATCTGAACCAAATGCCCCCATTAATTACTTAAATTACGACTAATGCCCCCATTTAACATCTCTCCATATTTAAAAAAAAAAAAATTCTCCATAATTCATAATTATCAATTGTCCATAATTATTTCCCTCTCCCTCTCTCTTCCCTAAACGTGGAGGAGAAAAATTAAATTCTCCCACACATAACATATCTCCATAATTATTTAAAAAAACAAATTCTCTCCCTAATTATCTCTCTCAATTTCTCTCTCTCTCTCTCTCTCTCTCTCTCACTCTCTTTTCCCCAATTTAAAACTTTACTAATTGAACAAATAGAATATATCTTAGAGTGCATTTGGGATGCGTAGGCTGCCATGAGAGAGAGAGAGAGAGAGAGAGAGAGAGAGAGAGAGAGAGAGCATGGATTGAATATTGAAGCATTAGAGTCCACGCAACATATAATAAGAAACATACAGAATGGGAGACTGATTTATACTATATATTGAAAAAAAAAAGACATTTAAATGTGGATGACCCAATTAGAGAAATTGGGTTTCTTTCGCTTCTTCTTCCCCACTCACTCTCTCTTCCCTAAACGTGGAGGAGAAAAATCCTCCCCCATTTAACATATCTCCATAATCTTCCCAATGCAACATCTGTCCATAATTATTTAAAAAAAAAATTTCTCCATAATTATCTCTTTCAATCTCTCTCTCTCTCACACTCTCTTCCCTAATTTAAAACATTACTAATTTAATCTCTTTATAATTATTTTATTTTCCAATAAATTCTCACTCTCTTCCCTAAACGTGGAGGAGAAAAATTCTCCCCCATTTAACATATCTCCATAATTATTTAAAAAAAATAAATTCTCTCTATAATTATCTCTCTCTCTCACACACTCTCTCTTCCCTAAACGTGGAGGAGAGAAATTCTCCCCATTTAACATATCTCTATAATTATTTAAAAAAAAAATTCTCTCCATAATTATCTCTCAATCTCTCTCACACACACTCTCTTCCCTAATCATGGAGGAGAGAAATTCTCCCCCATTTAACATCTCTCCATAATTATTTAAAAAAAAAGAATTCTCTCCACAATTATCTCTCTCATTCTCTTCTCTCTCTCACTCTCTCTTCCCTAAACGTGGAGGAGAGAAATTCTCCCCCTCCCCAGTTGTAACACCCATATTCACTCCTCTCTTAAAGTCACCATTCTCTCGCATTAATTATCACCTCTCATTCACATTCACAGAGATCCTCAAATGAATATATATTCAAGTGCTTGGATAGCTTGTAGCATTTCTTCTATAAAAGTACATACTTCTCGATTTTGGGAAAACTTTTCAATTGACTATAATAAACCTATTACAAAAATATATTACTCCTTGCTTTCTCAAAGAAGAATATGATCATGTCGCTTGGAGTTGAAACATTCTCTCTCTCGAACTGTCACTCACCTCCTAAGAGTTTCTCTGTAAAAAGACTCTCTTTCTCTCTTGAACCATTGCCCACCTCACCAAGAATCTTTTGTAAAATGACACCTCCCTCCCCACCACAAATATCTATCCTTTCGTCTTCCATTTAAAAAAAATAATAATAAAAAATAACAAGAGTCAATTCTTTCTACTCATCGCCCCTCTTCCCCCATTGTAGAATATAGCGCCCCTTAGAATTTATGGTGGATAGACGATTCCTTCAGGTTCCACCATCAAACACTTGCAAAGTAATTATTCTCTCTCTAACACACACATACCCCCCTTTCAGAATCTTTCTTCCCTCATGTCTATGTTATAAAGTCATGGATATACTTTAAATTTTCCTTATTTTGCTCTCTATTTTATGATGCAAGTCTTTTTTGTAGATAATTGATTTATATTTTTTCGTTTCTTTACTGACTGTGAAAAAGGACCCGGAGAAAAAGAATTTTAAGGAATTCATGGGAGTAAGGCCAGAAAAAGGTAAGTGTCACACCTCATCCAAGCACTTAACTCTCACTTTCTTAGAAGTTTATGTGCATATCCACCAACCTTCGGAATGACGCCCACTAAGCACTTAATTTCCAACAATTATATCCTTCCTAAACTCATAGAATGTATTTAAAAAGTATGGAGCACAATCAGGTCCTTGTTTCCACCCCTTTTATATTCTTATTGATTTTGTAGGGGATAATCACATATCTCTAGGCCAGCCTTAAGAATACTAAGGAGTTGACATTTGTACAACTTCCACAAATCCAAAATGTCTAGGTCCTTCCAAGGACCATATTTTTTAAGCAATAGTTCATTGAACTTAGAAAAGTGCCCCTTGGTTGATCAATTTTTTAAGCAATTTTGTTAATCAATTTATTAAGCAATTTAAACGTCTAGAGTCTCAATAAAAAATAATTGTATAACAAGCTTGAGATTAATGATTTAAGTGAGTTGTAGGAATCATGGAATTTGATATTAGAGATAAAATTCACTAATTCTGAGATTTGGGATAAATTCACTATTTTACGAGTCGACTTCATTCATCTGGTTTAAGAAACCAAAAACCACTTTATTGAAGGAGACACATCAGTTTCATATAGGTTAAAGCCTCAGGTCTTAACTAATCTTCGAGTAACAACAATCTTTGCATTGGCTTATAAGATGCGAAGAATACTACGTTTAACTTATCAATAGTTCTTCCACAATTATCCAGAAAATATAAAATCTATTAGCGCGCACAACATGGTTGGCAAGAATTCGGAGTAATTTTTTAAATTCTTGGAATTTTGAAAGTGCTTCTATTGCTTTCTTTTTTTGGTTTACATTACATAGATCACACCTTGTCATCTCCTAGACCAAATGAATTAAACAAAGTCAAAGAGAAAGTCTAATAGAGTATATAAGAAATGGAATCACAAAATCAATTCTCTATATCAAGAAGCAAATTGTAGTGGAAAAAGAAAACAGAAAAAAAATGGTTCAAAAAGGTTCAGGAAATGTTAAGACAACATTTGTTTTAATGAATTATTATGCTTACTTTTCTATAATATGCGTTACGCACGATTCTAGGTATATGGTTTAGAATAAGCAAATTTTTGAAATATGGTCTTACTTGGCCCATCCCAAGCAATCCCGTAAGAAAATTTACCTCTATATAATTTGGAAGACTCTCTCTTACACACACATAAGGCCACACGTGCATATTTGCTAGTATATATATATATATATCTTTGTGTTCAACAATTTTTGTGTGAGAACATAAGATATTCTACGCGATTGCTTGAAACTTGTTAGTTGAAAATTGAAAGGAGTTTTGTTCGTTTATCTCTTTTTCTTCTTTTCAGGTTCCTCTATTGGACCTAGTTGGTGCATCTCTAATGCTTGTAATAAATTCTGATTTATGAGGATGCATTGGTGTAACCTAAGACTAGTTTGTTGAGGAGTATCATAGTTTGTTTTAGTGGCTTGAAAGCTATTTTCGTGTCTTAGAAGATCTCGTGTCCAACTTATAGATTTATCATGTCCACTATTTTTCAATTCTAGCTACATTTATTTCGGAAAAAGGCAAAGTTGTTGGTGTTGATTTTTTTTCTTTATTGTGACATTTTTGGGATAAGACTGACGTAGAACTAAAGGACAAGAATGAAGCTGGAAAATCCCATCGTCTCCCTTTTATTCCTAAAGAAGAGGAGCTAAGTGATGAAGAGCCTGTGGAATCGTTGGAGGAACATTATAGGCCTAGGTGGTACGTTGTTTATGCCAAAGAAGATAGCAGGCTAAAATTTCTCTTGTGGGAAATGGAATTATGCCTTCCAAAGAGAAGAAGCATATTGATAAGCTAGGGGTAGAGGAAATGTGAATGCTAAGATGGATGTCTGGAAAAACTAGAAGGGATAAGGTAAGGAATAACCAAATTAGAGTGGCTCTGGGGGTTTCCTCAATTCCAAACAAGCTTCGAGAATGTTGTTCGAGGTGGTTTGGTCATATTCAAGGAAGGCCATTAGATGCACCGGTAATGAGGAGTGACTTGATTCAGACAGAAGGACCTAAGAGAGCTAGAGGCAGGCAAAAATTGACCATAGGAGAGGTTGTGACGAAAGATATGCACAAATTAGGCCTTGTCCCAAGTATGGTCTTGAATAGAGAAGATTAGAGGGCTAGAATCCAGGTAGCGGACCTGCTTTAGTTGTGTTCTACTTTTGTTGTTGGTGTTGTTTTTGTAATGAGGATCTAATAATTTGGAAAGTGTTATGTGAATTTTTTTTTTCTTTTTTCAATATTTAGTACCCCAAGTAGAGTTGAACTCATGATCTCTTAATTTTGAGGTGTTTGTTTTTGCCAACTGAGCAACCTCCTTGGGTTAAGTGCATAATATGATGTCCGATCAATTGGTTGTTTTTGGACATCAACTATTGAAGCAGTTTTTTTACCTATTTCACTACTTGTTCTACGAATCTGCTGGGTGCAGGTTAGATGTGATTGGTATTCAGTCTTCTACGTCGCCCAAAAATATGTTGACTTGCAATCTCATGGAACCAATCTGCAGAGTATTTCTCTTTTTCGCTTGCGCATGCGAAAGGTTATATTCCCATTGAAGCTTATACGAAATTTGATGTAATTGAAGTATCTTCCATTACCTGTTAGTCTGTTACTAAAAATTTTATCGATATGCTATAGTGTATTTATAAATTCTTATTATCTTAATTATTGTTATCAGAAAGGTGTTTACTACTGTTATTATGATTAATACTATTCCCCGAACCCCCTAGGCCTCCCCGGCTCTCCTAGCGCCCTCTTGATTTGTCGTCATTGTGCTTGGTTTTGCTCCCCCCTCTCGACTTGTCGGGCTTGTTCCTTCTAGGTTTTCCCTCCCCCATTTTCCCCCTGTATATTCTTCTTCTTTTGGTAATAAATATACAAAATATATATATATATATATGATTGACAATATTTACACTTTAGGCATGTAAAATCTGTAGCATTTATTCTAGTAGATATTTATGGGTACCAATAAACGAAGATCCTTGTTTAATCCTTACTAAAAGTAAACCAATGCAGCTTTTGTGGGCTCATGGGTTCGCATAAAACATGGGATATACAAAGGTGATTTAACGCTAGTATGTTCTGTGTTCTTTGGTAAACAGATTGCTAGGTTCCAATTTTCAAGTGGGTTTGGTACTAATGTTTTCTTCGTGAACTTTGTTTTCGTTGGTTGTATCTATCAATACTACACGTAAAGGAGCAATAGTAAAGCTTATCCCAATAATTGATCTACAAGCTAAGTCTCCTTGTTACAGAAATTAAATTTTGAGTTGGTCGTTGATAATTAAGAAATTAGCAGGACATGAACACATGATGTCTGTATTTTGAGGGGAAAGAAGCGACGAAATAATTTTGTGAGTCACTTTCTCTAAAAAGAGGGCTCGGCCCATGATCAGAAGACTGGATATGATCTGAGCCAACGATGTGGTTGTCTTAAGCCTCGTCATCAAGGTAAAAAGAATCACAATAATATATATAGAGCCCTTCCCAATCTAGCAAAGATCTTCCTTATCCAATCAGAATGCCCTTTCACAATTAAGAATAAATGTTGTGACCTAGGAAAGCCATAAGAAAAAATTGGCAAGCCAACCAATCCAACAAAAAACTGTGCTAGGAGTCCAATTTAATCTAGAATTTTGATTTCTAATTTAATCCATTGTCAAAATAGATTTTAGACCTCAGTCTAGTATATGATTGAGCCATTAAGAATTAGTTCTCTGCTTCACCTTATGGTTCTTGTTGATTAATGAATTATGATTTAGTTAATGAAATCAATAGACGCTTGTGTGTGTGTGCATGTGCGCACATGAATGTTGCTGAAATCCCAGGTCTGGCTTGGTGTATTAGTTCTTCTAGTGGATGCTTTCTTTTCCTTATTTATATTTTTAGGGAGGTTTTGGCCTTATCAGTCTTTGTTAGTACTCCCTACTCACTCGTTCTATTTGTATCAATATGAGATTTACTATTTAAAATTCTATTTGCATGCTAGTTGGAATCATTGTTTTAGGTTATGTCAAAATTTATGGAAGTAGTATTTGGGATCATGAGTCGTAGTTCCTAACTTGTTCCCAACTAATCAAAGATCCATTTCTTTCCTCTTTTGAGGATCCTGAGCACTGCCCTCTTGTTCATTTTTGATTTCTCTCTCCTATTAGCTAACCTTTTTCTTTTGTTTCTTTTTGAAGAGATTAGGTAAGGGACTGATACAGATCCTTGTTCCAAAACTAGAATCGGATTGTTTAGGGCCCAACCAATAGTGTAATTGTCAAAATATCAAACAATAATGGCAAATTCTTGTAAATAAACTAAAGTTTCCAAAGTAATTTCACTCTTGTAAATGGGCCAATGTCTTATGGTTTTACTTGGTAGCTAATGGAGAAGGACATGACAGGGATTAGATTTATTAAGCAGGGATAAATTAGGAATTGATAAAAATTAAAGGCAGCAAGTAAATAGTAAGAGAAAGGAGGGGCAATGATATGAGAATAAAAACAAAAGAAAGACTTGAACACAAAAGACAAAGACAAAAAGGCAAAACTGAGTTTTAAGAAAGGGAAGAAGTCATGTATGAGGTTGAGAGGGGTAAATCTTAGAATGGACAAAACTTAGTGGCAAGGGGTAAATACTAAGGAGAGAAAGGATAATATGAATGGTGGGGGAAGAAGTCATGTATGAGTTTGAGCAACAATACTCCCTCATGCAAGATTAATTCCGGCTGAAGTTTCAGGGAACCATTCCACACCCACTAAGCTGTTAATGAATCAATAGACACCCATATCGGCTTCCCGAAACCAGGTAATACCATATCGTGTATTGCTTTAAAGGGATACTTATATCGTGTATTGGTAGGTTAAGTTAATTTATAATAATTTTCTTGATGATTTTGTAGTTAAATGTGAGCATCTTTCTGAGGTTTGTGTGAAGACCTACAAAGTGTTTTAGGTATATCTTATATTTTGGATTATTTCTGTTCTATATTTCTTTACTGATAGGCTTTTTGTCTATGTTCTCATTCTATCTATTTCCATCTTCTGAAAGCAGGGATCTTGCTTCCAATGCACATATTTAAAATCAAATTTGGTCGATAGGTGCGGACATTTTCTCCATGATTCTGTGGTTAAATGTGAGCATCTATAACCTTTTGCTTTTTCTACAATGATGATGCATGCTTAAAGTCTTGAAAATGCCCCCGAACTACCCCTACTCTTAGGGTTAATTTGAGTAATAAGGTAAGGGACATAACCCACAAGGGGTAGGTACTAACCAACCTAAACAGGGGCTGATTGGGCTCAAAATACCCCAACCGATGGGATACAACCGGCTGGCCACTTGCCCAACTGGTGAGAGAGAATCTGCAGAAATTTTTGCACTCTCAGAGGCTGTTGTGCCGATTTCCTTGGGTCGGGCTGCCCATGGCCGATGGATATTGGCCTTGGCAACATAAGGAAGGTTCTCCAAGGCCTCTAGGGTCCTTTTACAGCCCCCAAAACTCCCAATTACATGAATTAAAAATCTGCACTAAGGAATTCCTTAATTTTCTTACCTAGGATGGAAATTTCAGCCCTGGAAGCATGTTCCCAGGCTTGTGGAGCTCAATCCCAATTTATGTGTGGCTGCAGGGACTTCGAGAACATTGGACAGCAAGAATTAATCATCAATTTAACATGTACAATGGTAATCAACCCAAGAAACCAGCCCAATTCATATGCATGCAGTCCAGGGTTCCCTCTTTGGGTGGCTGCATGCTTAAGACTTGGTTGAAATACCATTTACATCAATAAAACCTACTGTACAGTAGTGTAGAGAGATGAAGTTTACCTCTCTAAACAGGTACAGAAGCAGGTCAACATGTGCAGTTGGATTTCAATAGGATTTCAGCTTGGACAGCACCTGGCACCTCTCATCTTGGCTTGCATGCACCCTTTTCTACAGCAACAGCAGCATCATCATCTCAATACCACAAATATGAAGGCACAGAAGGAGCAGCAGGAAGCATGTAGCTGCAGCCCTAAGAAAATATATGAACGGCCGCCCTTCTCTCATTCTTTTCTTCTTCTTCTTCTTCTTCTTCCCTTTTCTTTTTTTCTTCTCTGCTGCTTTCTGTTCTCGGCAGTAACGGAGAGGCATTAGCTGACCTTGCTCCCCCCCATTTTATTAAACCAAAACTGACCTTAGGGTCTGTTTGGTTTTGCTTTTTAAGAAAAACTTATTTTTTTTCTATAATTATTTAAAATCATATAACTAATGGTAGGCTCAGTGGTTCCACATACAACCTGATGCATTTGAACCCCTAAATATGCTCCTAAGCATGCTAGGAATAGGTGGAAATACCACGTATAGTAGTGGGACCCACAGAGGAAAAATCCCATTTCTCGGCATTTTGCTATCCGAACCGGCTAGCTCGTTGGCAATAGGGTATCCCACTGGTTTGCCCATTTTAACTCATTCATTGTCCTAACTTTTGGGTCTTAAGGCTACCCAATGTAGGACTGGTCCCACTCCCTATCCCCAGCTAATATCTGAGCCGTCCTCCCGCTCCCCTGTAGTGTACGCGTGGATAGGATTTCCTGGAGCCCTTCTTTCAATGGCCACTTCTTCTCTAACTCTACCTAGAACCTTATTTGTACCATTGCCTCAGGAGTCCCTTGGCACAATGTTACTTGGTTCAAAGGTCACATTCCCATCATAAAGCGGAGGCTAACATAGACGCTCTTATGCTGATGGGGTAAATTATGTTTAAGCTCAGCCTTTTGTAGATTTTACTTATTTTTGCAAGTAATGCACATTTGGACTGTACTTTGTTTTTTTTAAATAAATTTTTCTATATAGAATATTATTATTGCATATGTATTGTAAATTAAAATTTCTGTAGATGCTTAGTTATGTTCAGCGTGGTGGTTTGCAGTACTGTCTATGAGTAATAAAAAAGAAAAATGAGCAACCCAATGCACAAGGATCCTGCTATAGCATGCTCTCGGAGTGCCAAATGTACGCCGCCTTACGGGCCTTCTTTGCAAGATAGGCTGTTTCGAAGTTTTTAACTTATGACCAACATGTGCAGGTACTAAAGTTTTTATTACTTACTTTTCATACCTATTGAAAGCTGAATCTGAATTTTAAAATATAATCATGTGCTTGAAAAGAGAAATTTTACAACATAAGTTTTTCCCTCATGTCCCATTGAAGTTTGCACTAACTGGAATTTTTAAGTTGATTGTTTTTCTTTTAGTGCTTCATCATCACAGTGTATTCAACTGTCATGAAAAAATTTTCATCTGGAATTGATTCACAGCCCTGTCAGGTGAATTAAACTTCTTTATTACAAACAAAAGGTTGACTATTCCTCTTCTCTTATTTGGGCTGCTCTGGTTTTTGATCTCATGAATGCTCGAGGAAAATGTGAGTCTTCCTCTTTTTCATTTTCTTATTATTTTATTGTAAATAGAATCCAGATAAGTCATCACTCACTATCAATTTTCTCCAGTACGATTGATGTGAAAAGGATCTGATGATCGAGGTCTTTCATTGAGGAGCCTTTGTTCTCTGCTATTGGAACCGTTGGTATCAAGTTTGAAGGACAACAATAGTTATGCGAGGTTGATGGCTCTAAATCTTGATGAGTTTGAAAGCCATAATTGGAACAACCTAAATTTAAAACCTCCTCAGCTTTAATGATAGAATTTGATTGAGAAAAGTAAAGGGAGGAATGAGAAGTAGAAATTCAAGGTAAACAGGTGCATAAGTATGTACAATTGTGTGGATAAGAAAGTAGATAAGGGTGAAGGATAGGTAAGATGAGAGAGTGGTCTACAGGTGTGGGGAAGAGTTTCACATAAGGTGGACTACTCTAGGCAGAAGGTAGGATAGCAGGGAAGCTAGTTGAACCAAGCCGGTTGCAGTGGCAGAATACCCAGAAATTGCATTTTTCCTTTGAGGGCCCCAATGTTTTGATGGGATAGACTCTAGCTAACCGGCCAGCCTGTTGCAGTGGCAGAATGCCCAGAAATTGCATTTTTCCTATGTGGGCCCCACTATTTTGTAGGGTAATTCTACACATTCTTACCATGGATTGGGGCATGAATAAGGGGGTCATAATGCGACTAGTTTCATGTTAAACTTTAATTTGTATAGTGAGTTATTTAAGTTTAATTACTTAAGAAAAATAGGTTTTAACAACGAAATACTTTTCCAAATAGACCCTAAGGTCTGTTTAGCTATATAAAAGGGGAAGATAAGTTACTGCCTCATTCGAGGGAAAACATAAAGGAGAAAGAAAAGAGAAGGAAAGGAGGAGAGAAGGAAGAAGAAAGGAAGAAAGAGGGAGTGTTGTTGTTCCTCTCTGTTGCACTCTCTACTACTACTGCTGCTGCACTCTACTGTTACTACTGCTGCTGCTGTATCTGCACTCTCAGATACTGCCAGTAGTGAAAGGATGTTGCCAGAAGGTGCTCCATCATTGGAGAAAGGAATCCGTAGCTGCATAGCTACATGTGGATTGCTTGTACACGCCCAGGAACTTCAATAGGTAATTACCTAAACCCAATTGTAACCCAATTAACTGTGGTGTTATCCCAGAAACCCTAAACTATGGGGATTTTTATAATTTAAATAAATTAATTGCAATGGGTGCTGCGAGTTGCTCCTACATGACACTAATTTTGCCTAGGGGTAGGCAGGAAATTTAGTTGGAATACCCAGGGTGTAAATTGGGTAAAAAGAGACCTTATTGATTTAATACAGTGCTCAGAGACCCAATTTAAATTGGGAAATGCATTCTAAAGGTGTAGGGAATTTATTTGAAGTTGGTATAATATAATACATCTATTGGGAACTACCCGACACAGTTCTCCCGAGAGAGACAGGGTTGTTGGGCTGAAAAAGGCCTATTATGCCAGGGGAACTGCCCAGCCGGTAGACGTCTAAGCAGCCTACATTAAGGCTCTTATCAGGTTTTCAAAATGATTCAAAATGTTTTTTTTTTTGTTTTTCTCTTCGATTGCAGTGAGTGTGATATTAATGTTATCATTGGCATGGAGGAGAGTGACATATTCCAGGTAGTCAAATTTAGTTTATTTGCCTCTCTCTCTCTCTAACCCTTGCAGTTTGTGTCTACCTTTAGTTGTTTAGATACTAAAAGTTAGCGATAGGGGATTAGGAAATATGACTTTTGAGCAGGTGAATTTGAGAAGCGGATTTGGTGACAGAAATTTTAACCCTTTAGATCACAACATGGTTTACTACCCACTCTGACCGAGTTCTTTGGGCATGATTCCGTACAACAGTTCGGTGGAAGAACTTGAGGACATCATTAGGGAAACACACCGGGTGCTGTAGCTAATCGTGTAGCCCTAAAAGCATGTGTACAAGCTGATAATGAGGGATGCGATCTTGCTCACAAAGGTAATGAAATTATCCTTAAGGAGACCATATCCACAAATGAAGCTGTTAGTGTTTTTTTTCATTTTGTCCATTTTTGGTACAATTTTTTGTTTTCACGAGCTTTTCGTCTTTCTCTAAAATAGATAGTTAGATGCAAATTTAAATTCCTAAATAACTCTATTGTTTATTCTTGTATTTCAGGATCAGTCGGGGGGTTATTATGCAACTGCACTAAGGCACCCTTTTTATCTTTGACGAAAACCAACTAGAGAGTAGTTATTGCTTATGTGCTAAGTTCAAAATTCTTTGAGAAATTGAAGCATTTGAAGCATGCTTTAATGTTGTATGTTAAACCAGAGATTTGGTATGGGTTTAATAATCTCAGTTCTTATTCTGAAACTTTTATTTTTGGGTTTTGTAGGATGATGGACCAAGGCCCCCAGGCTTCCAGGATTCCTTGTCATCGCCTAAAGCAAGTCCGTCATCCCCAAAATCTTCTCCCCTAAAAAACTATGGGTAGTAATGGGCTACTCTCATGATTGTTGTTTAACTTCTAATTTCATTGCTTAAATGTAGCCAACACCAATTTCCAAGGAGATAGAGATGGAACATTCTCCATTGGGCAAACTGTGAGAATCAGAGTTGGTCCTTTAAAGGATTACTTGTGTCAGATCATTGCCATCTACTGCAATATTGTTATTATTATTCTTGGTTTTCTACTGAAGATTGCTTTAAAGGTTACTTATATCGTTTATGGGTAGGTTAAGTTTATTTATAATAATTTTCTTAATGATTTTGTAGTTAAATGTGAGCATCTTTCTGAGGTTCATGTGAAGACTTGCAAAGTGTTTCAGGTATATCTTATGTATTGGATTATTTATGTTATGTATTTCTTTACTGATAGGCTTTTTGTCTATACTCTCATTCAATCTATTTCCATCTTCTTAAAGTAGGGATCTTGCTTCCAATGCACATATTTAAAATCAAATTTGGTCGACAGGTATGGATATTTTCTCCATGATTCTGTGGTTAAATGTGAGCATCTAACTACCCCTTTTGTTTTTTCTGCAATGATGATGCATGCTTAAAGTCTTGGAAATGCCCCCAGACTACCCCTACCCATAGGGTTAATTTGAGCAATAAGGTAAGGGACATAACCTATATGGAGTAGGGTACTAACCAATGAAAACTGGAGCTGATTGGGCTCAAAATACCCCAACCAGTGGGAGACAACGGGCTGGCCAGTTGCCCAACAGGTAGGAGAGAATCTCCTGAAATTTTTGCACTCTCAGAGGCTGTTTTGCAGATTTCCTTGGGTTGGGCTGCCTATAGCAGATGGGTATTGGCCTTGGCATCTTGAGGGAGGTTCCATGAGGTCTCTGTGGTCCTTTTACAGCCACAAAAACTCCCAATTACATGAATTAAAGTTCGGCCTTAAGAAATTCCTTAATTTTCTTACCTAGGATGGCAATTTTATCCCTGGAGGCATGTTCCAGGGCCTGTGGAGCTCTATCTCAATTAATGGGTGGCTGCAAGGACTTGTCATAGGTCTATATACAACCAAGAATATATGGACAGCAAGAATTAATCATCAATTTAAGATGTACAATTGGAATCAACCCAAGAAACTAGCCCAATTCATATGCATGCAGTCCTGGGTTCCCTCTTTGGGTGGCTGCATGCATGCTTAAGACTTGGTTGAAATACCATTTACATCAATATGACCTACTGTACAGCAGTGTAAAGAGATGAAGTTTACTGCTCGTAACAGGTACAACAGCAGGTAAACATGCTGTAGGATTTCAATAGGATTTCAGCTTGGACAACACCTTGCACCTCTCATCTTGGGTTGCATGCATCCTTATCTACAGCAGCAGCAGCAGCATCATCTCAATACCACAAATAAGAGGGCACAGCAGGAGCAGCAGGAAGCATGTAGCTGCAGCCCCAAGAAAATATATTAACAGCCTCCCTTATTTGCTTCTCTTTTTCTTCTCCTTCTGCTTCTTGCAGCAGGAAGCATGTGTCTGCAAGTAATACTATATTTTGAAGCTTATTGAGTCCAAACCAAGAACTCATTGAAAAACCCCTCACCACAACAAACTCCTCCTTAACATATGTGGATGCTGAGAGGCCAATTATACGAGGATCAATAACTTTAGAGGAATCTAAACAAACCCCTCCATAACATTTGGTTCTATTTGTTTCCCTAAACTGAACCTCATACCGTGTTCCATAAGTGCATTTCATTTAGGGATGATACCCCATCCTCAACCCGTAGTCCACACCCATATTGCATATTCTTTGAAAACTATTATTTTCCTTAGGGCTAAGGAAAATCTGACTAAGATGTCTTTGTTGCTATTATCTTGATGCAATTTAAGAGTCTTTCTGTTGTTTTAAATTCTTTGGTTGTTTACATAACCTTTGCATAAGCTCTTTATTTGTCTCTGTTATGCATGTTATGTTCTTTGTTAATGATTGGTTTGCCTTAATTTATGTTTGATGGTCGATTGGTTGGTTTCCAAGCAGGATACAAGTGTTCTCATGGGAATACATATCTAAAGTTACAACCCAATTGTTCAGTTAAATTGAGCATTCTCTCTCTATTTATGTACTCTATAAAAGGACGTACTTGTGTTTTTTGACAAACTTTACCATCTGAACCAAATGCCCCCATTAATTACTTAAATTACGACTAATGCCCCCATTTAACATCTCTCCATATTTAAAAAAAAAAAATTTCTCCATAATTCATAATTATCTACTATCCATAATTATTTCCCTCTCCCTCTCTCTCTCTCTCTCTCTCTCTCTCTCTCTCTCTCTCTCTCTCTCTCTCTCTCTCTCTCTATTTGTGTACTCTATAAAAGGACGTACTTGTGTTTTTTGACAAACTTTACCTTCTGAACCAAATGCCCCCATTAATTACTTAAATTACGACTAATGCCCCCATTTAACATCTCTCCATATTTAAAAAAAAAAATTTCTCCATAATTCATAATTATCTACTATCCATAATTATTTCCCTCTCCCTCTCTCTCTCTCTCTCTCTCTCTCTCTCTCTCTCTCTCCTAAATGTGGAGGAGAAAAATTAAATTCTCCCCCACATAACATATCTCCATAATTATTTTAAAAAAAAAATTCTCTCCATAATTATCTCTCTCTCTCTCTCTCTCTTCCCCAATTTAAAACTTTACTAATTGAACAAATAGAATATATCTTAGAGTGCATACGTGATGCGTAGGCTGCCATGAGAGAGAGAGAGAGAGAGAGAGAGAGAGAGAGCATGGATTGAATATTGAAGCATTAGAGTCCATGCAACATATAACAAGAAACATACAGAATGGGAGACTGATTTATATTATATATTGAAAAAAAATTTAAATGTGGATGACCCCATTAGAGAAATTGGGTTTCTTTCGCTTCTTCTTCCCCACTCACACTCTCTTCCCTAAACGTGGAGGAGAAAAATTCTCCCCCATTTAACATATCTCCATAATTATTTAAAAAAAAATAAATTAATTATCTCTCTTAATCTCTCTCTCTCACACACTCTCTCTTCCCTAAACGTGGAGGAGAGAAATTCTCCCCCTCCCCACTTGTAACACCCATATTCACTCCTCTCTTAAAGTCACCATTCTCTCGCATTAATTATCACCTCACATTCACATTCACAGAGATCCTCAAATGAATATATATTCAAGTGCTTGGATAGCTTGAGGCAGTTCTTCTATAAAAGTACATACTTCTCGATTTTGGGAAAACTTTTCAATTGACTATAATAAACCTATTACAAAAATATATCACTTTTTTCTTTCTTAAAGAAGAATATCATCATGTTGCTTGGAGTTGAAACCTTCTCTCTCTTGAACCGTCACTCACCTCCTAAGAGTTTCTCTGTAAAAAGACTCTCTCTCTCTTAAACCATCGCCCACCTCACCAAGAATCTTTTGTAAAATGACACCTCCCTCCCCACCACAAATATCTGTCCTTTCATCTTCCATTTAAAAAATAAAAAATAAAAAGAAAAATAACAAGAGTCGATTCTTTCTACTCATAGCCCTTCTTCCCCCATTGTAGAATATAGCGCCCATTAGAAATTATGGTGGATAGACGATTCCTTCAGGTTCCACCATCAAACACTTGCAAATTAATTTTTCTCTCTATAACACACACGTACCCATTTCAGAATCTTTCTTCTCTCATGTCTATGTTATAAAGTCATGGATATACTTTAAATTTTCCTTATTTTGCTCTCTATTTTATGATGCAGGTCTTTTTTTATTGACAATTGATATATATTTTTTCGTTTCTTTACTGACTATGAAAAAGGACCCGGAGAAAAAGAATTTTAAGGAATTCATGCGACTAAGGCCAGAAAAAGGTAAGTGTCGCACCTCATCCAGGCACTTAACTCTCACTTTCTTAGAAGTTTATGTGCATATCCACCAACCTTAGGAATGACGCCCACCAAGCACTTAATTTCCAACAATTATATCCTTCATAAACTCATAGAATGTATTTAAAAAGTATGGAGCACAATCAGGTCCTTGTTTCCACCCCTTTTATATTCTTATTGATTTTGTAGGGGATAATCACATATCTCTAGGCCGGCCTTAAGAATACTAAGGAGTTGGCATTTGTACAACTTCCACAAATCCAGAATGTCTAGGTCCTTCCAAGGACCATCTTTTTTAAGCAATAGTTCATTGACCTTAGAAAAGTGCCCCTTGGTTGATCAAGTTATTAAGCAATTTTGTTAATCAATTTATTAAGAAATTTCAACTTATAGGGTCTCAATAAAAAATAATTGTATAGCAAGCTAGAGATTAATAATTTAAGTGAGTTGTAGGAATCATGGAATTGGATATTAGAGATAAAATTCACTAATTCTGAGATTTGGGATAAATTCACTATTTTACGAGTCGACTTAATTCATCTGGTTTAAGAAACCACAAACCACTTTATTGAAGGAGACACATCAGTTTCATATAGGTTAAAGCCTCAGGTATTAACTCCTCTTTGAGTAACAACAATCTTTGCATTGGCTTATAAAATGCGAAGAATACTATGTTAACATATCAATAGTTCTTCCACAATTATCCAAAAAATATTAAATCTATTAGCGCGCACTACATGGTTGGCAAGAATTCGGAGTAATTTTTAAAATTCTTGGAATTTTGAAAGTACTTCTATCGCTTTTTTTTTTTTACATTACATAGATCACACCTTGTCATCTCCTAAACCAAATGAATTAAACAAAGTCAAAGAGAATGTCTAATAGAGTATATAAGAAATGGAATCACAAAATCAATTCTCTATATCAAGAAGAAAATTGTAGTGGAAAAAGAAAACAGAAAAAAATGGTTCAAAAAGGTTCAGGAAATGTTAAGACAACATTTGTTTTAATGAATTATTATGCTTACTTTTCTATAATATGCGTTACGCACGATTCTAGGTATATGGTTTAGAATAAGCAAATTTTTGAAATATGGTCTTACTTGGCCCATCCCAAGCATCCCGTAAGACAATTTGCCTCTATATAATTTGGAAGACTCTCTCTTACACACACTTAAGGCCACACGTGCATATTTGCTAGTATATATCTATCTTTGTGTTCAACAATTTTTGTGTGAGAACATAAGATATTCTATGCGATTGCTTGAAACTTGTTAGTTGAAAATTGAAAGGAGTTTTGTTTGTTTATCTCTTTTTCTTCTTTTCATGTTCCTCTATTGGCACTAGTTGGTGCATCTCTAATGCTTGTAATAAATTCTGATTTATGAGGATGCATTGGTGTAACCTAAGCCTAGTTTGTTGAGGAGTATCATAGTTTGTTTTAGTGACTTGAAAGCTATTTTCGTGTCTTAGAAGATCTAGTGTCCAACTTGTAGAGATATCATGTCCACTATTTTTCAATTCTGGCTGCATTTATTTCGGAAAAGGCTAAGTTGTTGGTGTTGATTTTTTTTCTTTATTGTGACATTTTTGGGATAAGACTGACGTAGAACTAAAGGACAAGATTGAAGCTGAAAAATCCCATCGGCTCCCTTTTATTCCTAAAGAAGAGGGGCTAAGTCATGAAGAGCCTGTGGAATCGTTGGAGGAACATTATAGGCCTAGATGGTAAGTTGTTTATGCCAAAGAAGATTAGGAGGCTAAAATTTCTCTTGTGGGAAATTGAATTATGCCTTCCAATGAGAAGCAACATATTGATAAGCTAGGGGTAGAGGAAATGAGAATTCCAAGATAGATGTTTGGAAAAACTAGAAGGGATAAGGTAAGAAATGACCAAATTAGAGTGGCTCTGGGGGTTGCCTCAATTCCTAACAAGCTTCGAGAATGTTGTTCGAGGTGGTTTGGTCATATTCAACGAAGGCCATTAGATGCTTCGGTAAGGAGGAGTGACTTGATTCAAACAGAAGGACCCAAGAGAGCTAGAGGCAGGCAAAAAATGACCATAGGAGAGGTTGTGGTGAAAGATATGCACAAATTAGGCCTTGTCCCAATTATGGTCTTGAATAGAGAAGATTGGAGGGCTAGAATCCAAGTAGCGGACCCTCTTTAGTTGCGTTCTACTTCGTTAGTGATTACTAATCTGTTTCCTTTAACACCTTCCCTTTATTTTTTTTCCTTTGGCTTTGCTTGGATCCATGTAGCTGACCCCATTAAGTTGGGATAAGGCTTTGTTTTTGTTGGTGTTGTTTATGTAATGAGGATCTAATAATTTGGAAAGTGTTAAGTGAGTTTTTTTTTTTCTTTTTTCAATAGTTAGCACCCCAAGTAGAGTTGAACTCATTACCTAGTAGTCTGTTGCTAAAATTTGTATCGATATGCTATAGTGTATTTATAGATTCTTATTATCTTAATTATTGTTATTAGAAAGCTGTTGACTACTGTTATTATTATTAGTACTGTTCCACGAACCCCCTAGGCCTCCCCGGCTCTCCTAGCCCCCTCTTGATTTGTCGTTATTGTGCTTGGTTTTGCTCCCCCCCTCGGTACTTGTCGGGCTTGTTCCTTCTAGGATTTTCCTCCCCCATTTTCCCCCTGCATATTCTTCTTCTTTTGGGAATAAATATTCAAAATATATATCTATATATATATATGATTGACAATATTTACACTTTAGGCATGTAAAATCTGTAGTATTTATTCTTGCAGATATTCACGCGTACCAATAAACGAAGATCCTCGTTTAATCCTTACTAGAAGTAAACCAATACAGTTTTGTGGGCTCATGGGTTCGCATAAAACATGGGATATACAAAGGTGATTTAACGCTAGTATGTTCTATGTTCTTTTGTAAACAGATTGCTAGGTTCCAATTTTCAAGTGGGTTTAGTATTAATGTTTTCTTCGTCAACTTTGTTTTCATTGGTTGTATCTATCAATACTACACGTAAAGGAGCAATAGTAAAGCTTATCCCAATAATTGATCTACAAGCTAAGTCTCCTTGTTACAGAAATTAAATTTTGAATTGGTCGTTGATAGTTAAGAAATTAGCAATACATGAGCACATGATGTCTGTATTTTGAGAGGAAAGAAGTGACGAAATAATTTTGTGAGTCACTTTCTCTAAAAAGAGGGCTTGGCCCATGATCAGAAGACTGGATATGATCTGAGCCAACGATGTGGTTGTCTTAAGCCTCGTCATCAAGGTAAGAAGAATCATAATAATATATATAGAGCCCTTCCCAATCTAGCAAAGATCTTCCATATCCAATCAGAATGCCCTTTCACAATTAAGAATAAATGCTGTGACCTAAGAAAGCCATAAGAAAAAATTGGCAAGCCAACTAATCCAACAAAAAACTGTACTAGGAGTCCAATTTAATCTAGAATTTTGATTTCTAATTTAATCCATTGTCTAAATAGATTTTAGACCTTAGTCTAGTATATGATTAAGCCATTTAGGATTAGTTCTCTTCTTCACCATATGGTTCTTGTTGTTTAATGAATTGTGATTTAGTTAATGATATCAATGGACGCTTGTGTGTGTGCATGTGCGCACATGAGTGTTGCTGAAATCCCAGGTCTGGCTTGGTGTATTAGTTCTTCTGGTGGATGCTTTCTTTTCCTTATTTATATTTTTAGGGAGGTTTTGGTCTTATCAGTCTTTGTTAGTACTCCCTACTCACTCGTTCTATTTGTATCAATATGAGATTTACTATTTAAAATTCTGTTTGCATGCTAGTTGGAATCATTGTTTTAGGTTATGTCAAAATTTATGGAAGTAGTATTCGGGATCATGAGTCGTAGTTCCTAACTTGTTCCCAACTAATCAAAGATCCATTTCTTTCCTCTTTTGAGGATCCTGGGCACTGCCTTGTTGTTCATTTCTTATTTCTCTCTCCTAGCTAACCTTTTTCTTTTGTTTCTTTTTGAAGAGATTAGGCAAGGGGCTGATACAGATCCATTTCCAAAACTAGAATCGGATTGTTTAGGGCCCAACCAATAGTGTAATAGTCAAATATCAAACAATAATGGCAAATTCATGTAAATAAACTGAAGTTGCCAAAGTAATGGCACTCTTGTAAATGAGCCAATGTCTTATGGTTTTACTTGGTAGCTAATGGAGAAGGACATAACAGGGATTAGATTTATTAAGCAGGGATAAATTAGGAAGTGATAAAAATTAAAGGCAGCAAGTAAATAGTAAGAGAAAGGAGGGGCAATGATATGAGAATAAAAACAAAAGAAAGACTTGAACACAAAAGACAAAGACAAAAAGGAAAAACTGAGTTTTAAGAAAGGGCTGAAAAATTATCTGATCCTCATGAATATCGTCAAGTGGTTGGGGCCAGGGAAGAAGCCCACCGGTCCCCCATTTACTAAGACCAAAATCCTTGTAGAGACAAGGATTTCATGAATCCAGGATATCCACATATGAGGGAAACCAAACTTTTTTAGGACTTCAAAGAGGAAATCCCAAGAAAGCGAGTCATATGCTTTCTGAAGTCATGTATGAGGTTGAGAGGGGTAAATCTTAGAACGGACAAAACTTAGTGGCAAGGGGTAAATACTAAGGAAAGAAAGGATAATATGAATGGTGGGGTAAAGGCATTAACTAATTAGAATAAGGAGAAGAACATGGGTCATCTTCAACCTTGGGAAGGGGCTCCAGGCGATGGAACCAGTAGAAGAGAATATGAGTTCAGGCAACAATACTCCCTCATGCAAGATTAATTCCGGCTGAAGTTTCAGGGAACCATTCCACACCCACTAAGCTGTTAATGAATCAACCAACACCCATATCTGCTTCCCGAAACCAGGTAATACCATATCGTGTATTGCTTTAAAGGGATACTTATATCGTGTATTGGTAGGTTAAGTTTATTTATAATAATTTTCTTGATGATTTTGTAGTTAAACGTGAGCATCTTTCTGAGGTTCGTGTGAAGACCTGCAAAGTGTTTTAGGTATATCTTATGTTTTGGATTATTTCTATTCTATATTTCTTTACTGATAGGCTTTTTGTCTATGTTCTCATTCTATCTATTTCCATCTTCTTAAAGCAGGGATCTTGCTTCCAATGCACATATTTAAAATCAAATTTGGTCGATAGGTACGGGCATTTTCTCCATGATTTTGTGGTTAAATGTGAGCATCTACAACCTTTTGCTTTTTCTACAATGATGATGCATGCTTAAAGTCTTGGAAATGCCCCCGAACTACCCCTACTCATAGGGTTAATTTGAGTAATAAGGTAAGGGACATAACCCACAAGGGTAGGTACTAACCAACCAAAACAGGGGCTGATTGGGCTCAAAATACCCCAACCGATGGGATACAACCGGCTGGCCACTTGCCCAACTGGTGAGAGAGAATCTGCAGAAATTTTTGCACTCTCAGAGGCTGTTCTGCGGATTTCCTTGGGTTAGGCTGCCCATGGCTGATGGATATTGGCCTTGGCAACATGAGGAAGGTTCCCCAAGGCCTCTAGGGTCCTTTTAAAGCCCCCAAAACTCCCAATAACATGAATTAAAATTCTGCACTAAGGAATTCCTTAATTTTCTTACCTAGGATGGCAATTTCAGCCCTAGAAGCATGTTCCTAGGCTTGTGGAGCTCAATCCCAATTTATGTGTGGCTGCAGGGACTTCGAGAACATGTGGACAGCAGGAATTAATCATCAATTTAACATGTACAATGGTAATCAACCCAAGAAACCAGCCCAATTCATATGCATGCAGTCCAGGGTTCCCTCTTTGGATGGCTGCATGCTTAAGACTTGGTTGAAATACCATTTACATCAATATAACCTACTGTACAGTATTGTAGAGAGATGAAGTTTACCTCTCTAAACAGGTACAGCAGCAGGTCAACATGTGCAGTTGGACTTCAATAGGATTTCAGCTCGGACAGCACCTAGCACCTCTCATCTTGGCTTGCATGCACCCTTTTCTACAGCAACAGCAGCATCATCATCTCAATATCACAAATATGAGGGCACAGTAGGAGCAGCAGGAAGCATGTAGCTGCAGCCCTAAGAAAATATATGAACGGCCGCCCTTCTCTCATTCTCTTCTTCTTCTTCTTCCCTTTTCTTTTTTTCTTCTCTGCTTCTTTTTGTTCTCGGCAGTAAGGGAGAGGCATTTTCTGACCTTGCTCCCCCCCCCCCTTTTATTAAACCAAAACAGACCTTGGGGTCTGTTTGGTTTTGCTTTTTAAGAAAAACTCATTTTTTTCTATAATTATTTAAAATCATATAACTAATTGTAGGCTTAGTGGTTCCACATACAACCTGATGCATTTGAACCCCTAAATATGCTCCTACGCATGCTAGGAATAGGTGGAAATACCACGCATAGTAGTGGGACCCACAGAGGAAAAATCCAATTTCTGGCTAGCCGATTGGCAATAGGGTATCCCGTCGGTTTGCCCATTTTAACTCATTTATTGTCCTAACTTTGGTGTCTCAAGTCTACCTATTGTAGGACTGGTCCCACTCCCTATCCCCAGCTAATATCTGAGCTATCCTCCCGCTCCCCTGTAGTGTACGCGTGGATAGGATTTCCTGGAACCCTTCTTTCAATGGTCGCTTCTTCTCTACCTCCGCCTAGAACCTTATTTGTATCATTTCCCCAAGAGTCCCTTGGCACAATGTTACTTGGTTCAAAGGTCACATTCCCATTATAAAGTGGAGGTAACACAGACGCTCTTATGCTGATGGGGGTAAATTATGTTTAAGCTCAGCCTTTTGTAGATTTTACTTGTTTTTGCATGTAATGCACATTTGGACTGTACTTTGTTTTTTTTTAAATAAATTTTTCTATATAGAATATTATTATTGCATATGTATTGTGAATTAAAATTTCTGTAGATGAGTTATGTCCAGCGTGGTGGTTTGCGGTACTGTCTGTGAGTAATAAAAAAGAAAAAAGAGCAACCCAATGCACAAGGATCCTGCTATAGCATGCTCTCGGAGTGCCAAATGTACGCCGCCTTACGGGCCTTCTTTGCAGGAGAGGCTGTTTCGAAGTTTCTAACTTATAACCAACATGTGCAGGTACTAAAGTTTTTATTACTTACTTTTCAAACCTATTGAAATCTGAATCTGAGTCTGAAAAAATAATCACGTGCTTGAAAAGAGAAATTTTACAACATTAGTTTTTCTCTTATGTTCCTATGAAGTTTACACTAACTGGAATTTTTAAGTTGATTGTTTTTCTTTTAGTTCTTCCTCATCACAATGTATTCAACTATCATGGAAAAATTTTCATTTGGAATTGATTCATAGCCCTATCAGGTTTGTGTTAGTGAGAATGCTCGAGGAAAATGTGAGTCTTCCTCTTTATCATTTTCTTGTTATTTTATTGTAAATGGAATCCGGATAAGTTGTTACTCACTATCAATTTTCTCCAGCACGATTGATGTGATGGGGATTTGATGATCGAGGTCTTTCATTGAGGAGCCTCTGCTCTTTGCTATTGGAACCATTGGTATCAGGTTTGAAGGACAACAATAATTATGCGAGGATGATGGCTCTAAATCTTGATGAGTTTCAAAGCCATAATTGGAACACCCTAAATTTAAAACCTCCTCAGCTTTAATGATAGAATTTAATTGAGAAAAGCAAAGGGAGGAATGAGAAGTAAAAATTCAAGGTAAGTAGCTGCACAAGTACGCACAATTGTGTGGATAATAAAGTAGATAAGGGTGAAGGATAGGGAAGATGAGAGAGTGGTCTACAGGTGTGGGGAAGAGTCTCCTATATGGTGGACTACTCTGGGCAGAAGGCAGGATAGCAGGGAAGCTAGTTGAAGCAAGCCGGTTGCAGTGGCAGAATGCCTAGAAATTGCATTTTTCCTTTGAGGGCCCTAATGTTTTGTAGGGTAATTCTACCCATTCTTACCATGGATTGGGGCATGATTAGGGGTCATAATGCAACTAGTTTCATGTTGAACTTTAATTTCTATAGTGAGTTATTTAAGATTAATTACTTAGGAAAAATGAGTTTTATCAACAAAATACTTTGCCAAATAGACCCTAAGGTCTGTTTAGCTATATAAAAGGGGGAGGTCGGTTACTGTTTCCTTTCCTTTACTGCATCATACGAGGCAAAACAAGGAGGAGAAAGAAAATAGAAGGAAAGGAGGAGAGATGGAAGAAGAAAGGAAGAAGGAAGGAAGAGAGAGGGAGTGCTACTGTTCCTCTTTGCTGCATGTCTCTACTGTTACTGTAGCTGCTGTATCTACACTTTCAGATACTGCCAGTAGTGGAAGAATGTTTCCAGAAAGTGCTCCA
The DNA here is from genome assembly GCF_013358625.1 of Macadamia integrifolia. NCBI lineage: Eukaryota > Viridiplantae > Streptophyta > Magnoliopsida > Proteales > Proteaceae > Macadamia > Macadamia integrifolia. Next base: position 41,249,596 of record NC_056565.1, read on the forward strand.
CAGCTGGAAAAAGGAATCCAGAGCTACATAGCTGCATGTGGATTGCTTGTACACTTCCAGGAACTTCAAAAGGTAATTACCTAAACCCAACTCAATGAATTAAGCTAGGTTAGGAATCTGATAGGGTGACGTTTAATATAAAAAAGAAATTGGGTGAGAGAAATTGCTGGGGGGGAGCACAGTACAGCCTCCCACAGCAATAACCCCAACTTCTGCACCCCAAATGTAACCTAATTAACTATAGGGTTATCCCAGAAACCTTAAACCATGGGGCTTTTCCCAATTGAACAAAATTAACTACAATTGGTGGTGGGAATTGCTCACACATGATCCTAATTTTACCCAGGGGTAGGCACGAAATTTAGTTGGTATACCCAGGGTGTAAATTGGGGTAAACAGAGACCTGATTGATTTAATATAGTGCTCAGAGACTCAATTTGAATTGGGAAATCGACCCTAAAGGTGTAGGGAATTTATTTGAGTTGGGTATAATGTAATACATCTGTTGGGAATTGCCCGGCACAATTCTGCCAAGAGAGGCAGGGTTGGGCTGAAAAAGGCCAATTCTGCTAAGGGAACTGGTTTGCCGATTTGGCCCTGACAGTTAAAGGGTTTTGATCGTTGAGAACCCATGGACTATGCCTGTAAACTTCAACCTGACCAGTAATGATTAAACGATGCTATATGACCTAAAAAGGGAAAGAAAATGCTATAGAAGGTGTTGGGTTGTGGAATGTTAGTATTACTCCTACCTATGCTTGGGGGCACCCTATCCAAGTACTTTCTTGAGCCAAGGGCCATACATACATACATACCCAGTAGGGGGTAATTATGAGTAAATATATTTGCAGATCCAGTCCAGTAGACCGAGAACGAGCTCAATGACTATGTGGGTTGAAAAAAATGCTCTATAAGCTGGGCAAGCTGGACTAGAATGCTTGTTAGTCAGTTGGGAAGGAATCCTAACTTGGGCTCAGTGCACTTCTTACCAACTAAGTGTGGATTCCAGTACAGGAATTCAGTTGATGTATAGGAAAGGAAACTCTATAAGCGCTCTTGGAAATAAAATTTATCTAAATGTGAAACTAGAAATCTAGGAACCTGAAAAATGTATAGGTGAGGACACGCGTGATCGGGAATTCAGTGAAAGAACAACATATTTAGGAAAATCAGGTGAGTGGGTGTTTGGTTTATTCTATGGAGTGTTTCTTGCATGTTTTGGTTTTTCTTGCACATGTGGAATGTGATGACATTGGTGTTATGGTTTTATTTTATATAAAATTATATATTTTCACATGATGCATGTTTTTCCGACTTTGGTGTGATCTAGATTTGTGGATGGTTCTTATGGTAGTGGATGGTAGTGGGTGTAATATTGATGGTTCGTGGCACGGTGTGGCCAAGGTTCTTTCTGGTATCGTGGGCTCAGAGGTCATTTTTACATCTATGGCCACAGATGATTGTGATGATGCATGTAGATGCATATGGTTAGCCACACATCCCTTGGGCTATAACCCCTTACCAATAGGGGGTGAGGTACTGGCAAACTTCACTCAGTGGTAGGTCACAGAGGCCTACTATGCCCAGATACGACGTACTATATCTTAAGAGGGTACAGTATTGTACGACTTACTGTACGCTTAACTTTCGAACAACATGGGAGACCGATGACGGTGTGGTATTCCAGGACCATGTCTGTCAGGGGTTACTATTTAGGGGTTGGATGGGGGACTGAGGCTCTGGTCGAGACTTGCTGACTCCTGCATGCAACTACCTTGTATCTCTGAGGCCCAACGTACAAGGTAAGGGATGCCACCTATGTTGTTTATAACACTTATACCCATACACATTGAGACTTAGTAATTAGATGGAAAATTTATAGATTAATAATTGAACCATGTGGATTTTGGATATAGAGTATGTGATATGATTGGGTAGTATGTTGGCATTCATGATTTGTATGTGTGTGCTTGCTTGATCACCCCTCACTGAGCTGTATGGCTCACCCCTCGTTGATATCTACTTTTAGATGTTAAAGCTAGAGTTGCTATTCGACAGAAGACTGGTTCGGGTGAGGGGACATGTTACTGGACATGTATAGGGGGATGGTTATAATAGAAAAATATATTTTTTAATGTGAGGCAGTCGTTTGTAAGATTTATGTTATAATGACTACCTGTGTACTTATTTCTCATGGACTTGTGACTATAATATGCAATATCATTGTAGATGGTCACCACACGTAATTATGCTTCCTATAACTTTTATATGCGTACTCTGATTTGGTATTGGAATTAATGTGAAAGGTAGGTTTGGTTACTACACTGCATCTGTGACCTGGGTAATTTGACGCTGACTGGGTTGAGAATCCAGTGCCGCATACCTTAGCCAAAATTGGGGCAGGGTGTGACAATAATCACTCCATCTATCCTACCAAACCAATTGTAGCTTGATGCACTACTCTTGGACATCCTCCATATGCTTTTCGTGGTTGCTTCTGCCTACATGGATACATTGATTAGAATTTCTCCCTGTTTGTATGCTAGTTGAAATACACATTGTTTTATTGATAGGATAAGTTATGTCAGAATTTGTGGAAGTAGTATTCAGGATTATGAGTCGTAGTTCCTAACTTGTTCCCAACTAATCAGAGATCCATTTCTTTCCTGTTTTGAGGTTCCTAGGCACTGCCTTCTTGTATATTTCTTATTTCTCTCTCCTATTAGCTAGCCTTTTTCTTCCGTTTCTTTTCGAAGAGATTAGGGGGGGAGGGACGCAAATCCAGGTTCCAACACTGGCGTTTAGAGCCCCAACCAACTAAATCATTGGGTACAAGCTGATATTTAAGAACCAAAAGTAAACATACTTTCCTATTTTGAAGATGAAACAAACGTTGCATATAATCTAAAAATAGAAATAAAATCTCTCTCAAATAAGAATACCGCCAAACTAAGTTCTAACTCTAAAAAGGAAAGAAATAAAGGGATAAAATAAAAAAGATAACCCTAAACTCAACACCCAACTACTTTAGGGACCCCAGATAAATCAAAAGAATCACAAATTTAGACACTTCAGAATTCAGATTGTTTACTCAAGAAATTTTGGACCCACTTATATATATGACTTGAAGATCTTCAGTCCTTACAGAACATACTTGAAAATATTTAGAACATTTTTGCTGCCTCTTTTGGTAAAGAAAAATGCTTTTGAGATTTTCCCTTTCGGACTAGAATGTTTGTGTCTCAATCACCTAGTGGAAACTCTTTTCAACCTTGAATTCCTGAACCCTTCCCTAGATAACTAAAGTAAAGTAGCAGCTGAAAATAAAAAAAAGAATTTAAAGTTGGATTTCCAATCATTGGAATTTTATTTATGAAACAACTTTGGGCCTGATTACTTACGCCCATTGGAATGACTCAAAGCCGAGATACAAACCAAGTTAAAAATTTCCATGTACACTTATACATCGATTCTATTTCTCACTGTCGACTTTCTAACTTTACTCTTGATTGTAGTGTTTTATTCACAAAGTACTGCTTCCAAGTGCTACATGCCATTTTCGAGGAAACCATTGACTTCCCCGACCATTGTCTTGTTCACACCATTGAGAATCTCCATAGGCAATAGAAAAGCATATGAGCTCAGAAGCGAGGGAAACAATACATGTAAGTATTGGGTGTTGAATGGAAACAAGAATCATGGGCACCTTAACCTAATGATGCCATATTTGGCTATAATTGTTGTGATATTTTGATGGCTGAATGGATTGCAAGGTGGAACAACCAAGATACCCTGCCTTCTAAAATAATTAAGGAGTTAGTGTAGAAGATGAAGTTCTCTCTCGTCCCTTTCAGGTTATGAGTGGTAGTTCCTTCTTTGTGGCACTCTTTGATATTTAGTACTCTGGTAATGCTCTATTTGCTTGTAATTTCAAAAGTTCGGATTTGGCATTATACAAAAATGCCTTGAGTGCTCTGTTATTGAATTTGGAACATATCTATTGTTGCAATCTTGAACTCATCTTATCAATATCAGTTTGGAACGTTTTAGTTCATTGCTTACGTAGATATTTTAATATTTTTTTCTACTTATTTTGTAATGTATGACGTAACTCTTCTATCAGCATATCTTGTCAATTGCAAGCCTTCATTTTAAGTTTTGCTCCAATAGGTAAAATAACATATCTTTTTCTATTGGAGATACTCCTCTATGCCATTTGGATACTTGATTAAAAGTATAATTTTTGCCAATTCTAGGAGAGATACTTGTTATCATGTAGTTAAAAAAAAAAGAATAGAGAATTAATTATAACCCGAGAGTACCCAATACATTATTTTTTTGTTCCACTTGTTCGGTGTTCAACCCTAACAGCATGGTTCAACCCTATCTTTAACCTACCAAGGTTATGGGCGCGATATTGCTGCAGGCTGCTATCCTCCTTGACTAATGATTAATGATTACTTGATTTCAAGTTCTTGAAATCTTATTTGCAGTTTCAGTTTGCACAGTTGTGTGATTCTATGGTTGAGATTGACTGTGTTTATATTTGTATTTGGTATTCTGGTTTATGGTTATACACTTAATACTAATTTTCTTAGTGACTCTTGATAAGTTGATATGGCTTAATGTTGATTATTGATGAATGATATAAACATACATATGTTATACAAGTTATATGTTACTTGAGTGAACTGTACTCAATCTTGAACTTACATCCCTAATACCAAACTGCAGAAATTTTTGCACTCTTAGAGGCTGTTCTGCGGATTTCCTTGGGTCGGGCTGATCATGGCCAATGGGTATTGGCCTTGGCAACTTGAGGGAGGTTCCTTAAGATCTCTAGGGTCCTTTTACCGCTGAAAAAACTCCCAATTACATAAATTAAAATTCTTCCCTAAGCAATTCCTTAATTTTCTTACCAGGGATGGCAATTTCTGCCCGGGATGCATGTTCCCAAACCTGTGGAGCTCAATCCCAATTAATGGGTGGCTGTAGGGACTTGGAGAATATATGGACAGCAAGAATTATTCATCATTTTAACATGTACAATAGGAATCAACCCAAGAAACCAGCCCAATTCTTTTGCATGCAGTCTAGGGTTCCCTCTTTGGGTGGCTGCATGCTTAAGACTTGGTTGAAAACCTTGCATGCTTAAGACTTGGTTGAAAACCTTGTACATGAATATAACCTCCAGTACAACAGTGTAGAGAGATGAAGATTACTTCTATGAACAGGTACAACAGCAGGTCAACATGTGTAGTACGGTTTCAACAGGATTTCAGCCTGGACAGCCCATTGCACCTCTCATCTTGGCTTGCATGCACCCTTTTCTACAGCAGCAGCAACATCATCTCAATAGCACAAATAAGAGGGCACAGCAAGAGCAGCAGGAAGCATGCAGCTGCAACCTTAAGAAAATATATGAACAGCCGCCCTTCTTCTTCTTCTTCCCTTTTCTTTTTTTCTTCTCTGCTTCTTTCTGTTCTCAACAGTAAGGGAGAGGCATTAGCCGACCTCCCTCCCTCCCCTTTTATTATACCAAAAACAGACCTTAGGGTCTGTTTGGCCTTGCTTTTGAAAACGCTTTTTTTTTTATAATTATTTGAAATGACATAACTAATTGTAGGCTTAGAGGTTCCACATGCAACTTGATGCATTTGAACCCTTAAATATGCTCCTACTAAGCTTGGAATGGGTGGAAATACTCTGTATAGTAGTGGGACCCACAAATGGAAAATCCCATTTATGGACATTCTGCTACCTGGACTGGTTGGCCGGTTGGCAGCAGGGTATCCTGCCGATTTGCCCATTTTAACTCATTTGTTGTTCTAACTTTTGGGGTCTTAAGTCTACTAAATGTAGGACTGGTCCCACTCATATTTGGCCATTTTATGCTTCTTCTTTGGCCAATAAATCAGCCAAATAATCTCTTTCTGCTATACAAATGGATCCACCACAACAAGGCAGCCTATCTCCTGTGCCAGCTAGGTCTTGACACTGAGTTTAGCTGCTTCCAGTTTAGGGTGTTACACTCTGTCTACCTCCTCAAATTTGAGGGGGCCTTTATCTGAGAAGAGTCAATGATAACATCAAAGCTGCCACCCTCAAGCTCATATGGAAAATTGCCTCCAAGGACAATAGAATCTGGGTGAAATTGATATTCTCTTCTCTCCTTAAAAAGGACTCTATTTCATGGTCTCTCTTACAACTGATGCTTCTTGGGTTTGGAAAAACATCCCTAACCTTAGACCACATGCCATCAATACCATCTCCTCCTCCATCAGTAATGGGTCTTCCACCTACTTCTGGTTGGACAATTATGTTTATGCTCAGCCTTTTGTAGATTTTTTTTTTTCAATAAATTTTTATATATAGAATATTATTATTACATATGTATTGTGGATTAACTATCCTACAGATGCTTAGTTATGTCCAGTGTGGTGATTTGTAGGACTGTCTATGAGTAAAAAAAAAGAAAAAAGAGCAACCCAACCCAATGGACATGGATCCTGCTATAGCATGCTCTCGGAAGGCCAAATATACGCCACCTTACCACCTTCCTTACAGGAGAGGCTATTTTGAAGTTTCTAACTTATGACCAACATGTGCAGGTACTAAAGTTTTTATTACTTACTTTTCATACCTATTGAAATCTGAATCTGAATCTGAAAAGATAATCACGTGCTTGAAAAGAGAAATTTTACAACATCAATTTTTCTCTCATGTTCCTATGAAGTTTACACTAACTGGAATTTTTAGGTTGATTGTTTTTGTTTTTCTTTTAGTGCTTCCTCTTCTCAGTATATTCAATTGTCATAGAAAAATTTTCATCTGGAATTGATTCACAGCCTTGTCAGGTGAATTAAGCTTCTTTATTACAAACAAAAGGTATTCTATTCCCCTTCTCTTATTTGGGCTGCTCTGGTTTGTGTTCGCGAGAATGCTCAAGGAAAATGTGAGTCTTGCTCTTTATCATTTTCTTGTTATTTTATTCTAAATGGAATCCAGATAAGTTGTTACTCACTATCAATTTTATCCAGCACGATTGATGTGATGAGGATAAGATGATCGAGGTCTTTCATTGAGGAGCCTTCGTTTTTTGCTTTCGAAACCATTGGTATCAGGTTTGAAGGACAACAATAGTTATGCAAGGATGATGGCTCTAAATCTTGATGTGTTTGAAAGCCATAATTGTGTCACCAAAAATTTAAAACTGCCTCAGCTTTAATGATAGAATTTAATTGAGAAAAGTAAACGGAGGAATGAGAAGTAGAAATTAAAGGTAAGTAGCTGCACAAGTAAGTACAGTTGTGTGGATAAGAAAGGAGATAAGGGTGAAGGATAAGGATGGTGAGAGAGTGGTCTACACGTGTAGGGAAGAGTCTCACATAAGGTGGACTACTCCGGGAAGAAGGGAGGATAGCAGGGAAGCCAGTAAAAGCAAACCGATAGGGTAGCCTCTGACAATCGGCCAACCAAATGCAGGGGCAGAATGCCTAGAAATTACATTTTTCCTTTGTGGGCCCCACTATTTTGTAGGGTAATTCTACCCATTCTTACCATGGATTGGGGCATGAATGAGGGGGTCATAATGCAACTAGTTTCATGTTAAACTTTAATTTCTATAGTGAGTTATTCAAGTTTAATTACTTAGGATAAATGGGATTTATCAACGAAATAACAGACCCTAAGGTCTGTTTAGCTATATAAAAGGGGGAGGTCGGTTACTTTTTCCTTTCCTTTACTGCCTCATAAGCGGGAAAACAGGGAGGAGAAAGAAAAGAGAAGGAAAGGAGGAGAGAAAGAAGAAGATAGGAAAAAGGAGGGAATAGAGAGGGAGTGTTGCTGTTCCTCTTCGTTGCACTCTCTACTAATACAACTGCTCCTCTCTATTGTTACTGCTGCTGCTGTACCTGCACTCTTAGATACTGCCAGTAGTGGAAGGATGTTGCCAGAAGGTGCTCCACAGCTGGAGAAAGAAATCCAAAGCTGTATAGCTACATATGGATTGCTTGTACACACCCAGGAACATCAAAAGGTAAGTACCTCAACCCAACTCAGTGAATTAAGCTAGGTTAGGAATCGGCTAGGCTTAGGAATCGGCCAGGGGAACTGGTCAGCAGATAGATGTCTAAGCAGCCCGCATTGAGGCTCTTATCAGGTTTTTAAAATGATTCAAAATGTATTTTTTGTTTCTCCCTTGGGTTGCAGTGAGTGTGATATTAATGTTATAATAGGCATGGAGGAGAGTGACATATTCCAGATAGTTAAATTTAGTTTATTTGCTTCCCTCTCTAACACTTGCTGTTTGTGTCTACCTTTAGTTGTTTGGATACTAAAAGTAAGCGATGGGGGAGTTGGAAATATGATTGTTGAGTAGGAGAATTTGAGAAGTGGATTTGATGATAGAAATTTTCCCCCTTTAGATCATAACATGGTTTACTACCCACTCTGGATGATTTCTTTGGGGATGATTCCTTGCAACAGTTTGGTGGAAGAACTTGAGGACATCCTTAGGGAAATGCATCGGGTACTGTAGCTAATCGTGTAGCCCTAGAAGCATGTGTACTAGCTGACAATGAGGGATCCGATCTCGCTCACGAAGGTAATGAAATTATCCATGAGGAGACCATATTCACAAATGAAGTTGTTAGTGTTTTTTTTTTTTTTCCATTTCAGATTCGGTTTTTTGATTTCATGGGCTTTTCGTCTTTCTCTGAAATAGATAGTTAGTTGCAAATTTAAATTCCAAAATAACTCTGCTGTTTATTCTTGTATTTCAGGATCAGTCAGGGAGTTATCAAGCAACTGCACAAAGACACCATTTTTATCTATGACGAAAACCAACTGAAGAGTAGTTGTTGCTTATGTCCTAAGTTTCAAAATTCTTTGAGAAATTGAAGCATTTGAAGCATGCTTCAATGTTGTATGTCAAAGAAGAGATTTGGTGTGGGTTTAATAATCTCAGTTCCTATTCTGAAACTTTTATTTTTGGGTTTTGTAGGATGATGGACCAAGGCTCCCAGGCTTCCAGGATTCCATGTCATCGCCTAAAGCAAGTCTGCCATCCCCAAAATCTTCTCCCCCAAAAAACTATGGGTAGTAATGGGCTACTCTCATGATTCTATGTCTCTGAGTTACCATGTCTATGTTCAAAATGCATGGTGCTAAAGGCTTAAGTTGTTGTTTCACTTATAATTTCATTGCTTAAGTGTAGCTAACACCAATTTCCAAGGAGATAGAGATGGAACACTCTCCATTGGGAAAACTCTGAGAATCAGAGTTGGTCCTTTAAAGGATTACTTGTGTCGGATCATTGCCATCTATTGCTCTATTGTTATTATTATGCTTAGTTTTCTACTGAAGATTGCTTTAAAGGGTTACTAATATCTTTTATGGTTAGGTAAAATTTATTTATAATAATTTTCTTGATGATTTTGTAGTTAAATGTAAGCATCCTTCTGAGGTTCATGGGAAGACCTGCAGAGTGTTTTAGGTATATCTTATGTTTTGGATTATTTCTGTTCTATATTTCTTCACTGATAGGCTTTTTGTCTATGTTCTCATTCAATCTATTTCCATCTTTTTAAAGTAAGGATCTTGCTTCCAATGCACATATTTAAAATAAAATTTGGTCGATAGGTATGGACATTTTCTCCATGATTCTGTGGTTAAATGTGAGCATCTATAATCTTTTATTTTTTCTGCAATGATGATGCATGCTTAAAGTCTTGGAAATGCCCCCCGAACTACCCCTACCCATAGGTTAATTTGAGTAATAAGGTAAGGGACATAACCCACAAGGGGTAGGGTACTAACCAACCAAAACAGGGGCTGATTTGGCTCAAAATACCCCAACTGGTGGGAAACAACCGTCTGGCCACTTGCCCACCCGGTGGGAGAGAATCTATAGAAATTTTTGCACTCTCAGAGGCTGTTCTGCAGATTTCCTTGGGTCAGGCTGCCCATGGCCTATGGGTATTGGCCTTGGCAAAATGAGGGAGGTTCCATAAGGTCTCTAGGGTCCTTTTACAGCCACAAAAACTCCCAATTACATGAATTAAAATTCTTCCCTAAGGAATTCCTTAAATTTTTTTTCTAGGATGGCAATTTTATCCCTGGAAGCATGTTCCCAAACCTGTGGAGCTAAATCCCAATTAATGGGTGGCTGCAGGGACTTGTTATAGGTCTATATACTACCGAGAATATATGGACAGCAAGAATTAATCATCAATTTAACATGTACAATTGGAATCAACCCAAAAAACCAGTTCAATTCATATGCATGCAGTCCAGGGTTCCCTCTTTGGGTGGCTGCATGCTTAAGACTTGGTTGAAATACAATTTACATCATTATAACCGACTGTACAACAGTGTAGAGTGATGAAGTTTACCTCTCTGAACAGGTACAGCAGCTGGTCAACATTTGCAGTAGGATTAAAATAGGATTTCATCTTGGACAGCACCTTGCACCTCTCATCTTGGCTTGCATGCACCCTTTTCTACAATAGCAGCAGCATCATCTCAATACCACAAATAAGAGGGCTCAGCAGGAGCAGCAGGAAGCATGTTGCTGCAGCCGCAAGAAAAGATATTAACAGCCGCCCTTCTCTCTTTCTCCTTTTCTTCTTGTTTCTGTTCTCGGTAGTAAGGGAGAGGCAACAGAGACACACATGAGCTCAGAAGCAAGGGAAACAATATATTTATGTATTGGGTGTTGAACGGAAACAAGAATTATGGGCACCTTAACCTAATGATATTTTGATTACTGAATGGAGTGCAAGGTGGAAAAGCCAAGATACCCTACCTTCTATGACAATTAAGGAGTTAGTGCAGAAGATGAAGTTCTCTCTCATCCCTTTCAGGTTATGAATGGTAGTTCCTTCTTATCTTGTGGCACTCTTTAATATTCAGAACTCTGGTAATGCTCTATTTGCTAGTAATTTGAAAATTTTGGATATGTCATTATACAAAAATGTTTTGAGTGCTCTGTTCTTCAATTTGGAACATATCTATTGTTACAATCTTGAACACATATTTTCAATATCAGTTTGGAATGTTTTAGTTCTTTGCTTGCCTAGATTTTTTAATATTTTTTTCTACTCATTTTGTACTGTATGACACAACTCTTCTATCAGTATATCTTGTCAATTACAAGCCTTCATTTTATGTTTTGCTCCTGTAGGTAAAATAACATATCTGTTTCTATTAGAGATACTCCTCTATGCCATTTGGATACTTGATTAACAATATAATTTTTGCCAATTCTAGGAGAGATACTTGTAATCATGTAGTCAAAAAAAAAAAAAAAGAATAGAGAATTAATTATAACCCGAGAGTACCCAATACATTGTTTTTTCGTTCCACTTGTTCGGTGTTCAGCCTTAACAGCATGGTTCAATCCTATCTCGAACCTACCAAGGTTATGGGCGCAATATTGCTGCAGGCTGCTATCCTCCTTGACTAATGATTAATGATTACTTGATTTCAAGTTTCTTAAAAACTTATTTGCAGTTTCGGTCTGCACAGTTGTGTGATTCTATGGTTGAGATTGACTGTATTCATATTTGTATTTGGTATTCTGGTTTGTGGTATACACTTAATACTAATTTTCTTAGTGACTCTTGATAAGTTGATATGGCTTAATGTTGATTATTGATGAATGATATAAGCCTACATATAGTATACAAATTATATGTTAATTGAGTGAATTGTACTTAATCTTGAACTTTCAGCCCTAATGCCAACCAGATTTTCTCTCCGCAAGACTTGTAATTTTAGTAAGCATTAGGTTTGCAACTATTCCGACTAAGTCCCAGTTTTTACCTGACATTAGAACTTTGGGCAGATGGCTTATTGTCTTATTATGACTTGGGTTAAGTACATGATTAACACATTAAAAAGGATGAAAGAGCATTTGACTACAAACTGTCTGTAGACGTCTAAGCAGCCTGCATTAAGGCTCTTATCTGGTTTTCAAAATGATTCGAAATTTATTTTTTGTTTCTCTCTTGAACTGCAGTGAGTGTGATATTAATGTGATCATAGGCATGGAGAAGAGAGACATATTCCAGGTAGTCAAATTTAGTTTATTTGCTTCTCTCTCTAACACTTGCTATTTATGTCTACCTTTAATTTTTTAGATACTAAAAGTTAGCGACGGGGGAGTAGGAAAGATGACTATTGAGCAGGAGATTCCGTACAATAGTTCGGTGGAAGAACTTGTGGACATCCTTAGGGAAATGCACCAGGTGCTGTAGCTAATCTTGTAGCCCTAGAAGCGTGTGTACAAGCTGATTATGAGGGATGCGATCTCACTCACGAAGGGAATGGAATTATCCTTGGGGAGACCATATGCATAAATGAAGTTGTTCGAGTTTTTTTCATTTTGTCCATTTCAGGTACGTTTTTTGATTTCACAAGCTTTTTGTCTATCTCTGAATTAGAGTGTTAGATGCAAATTTAAATTCCTAAATAACTCTACTGTTAATTCTTGTATTTTAGGATCGGTCGGGGGGTTATTATGCAACTGCACTAAGGCACCCTCTTTATCTATGACGAAAACCAACTGGAGAGTAGTTGTTGCTTCTGTACTAAGTTTCAAAATTCTTTACGAAATTGAAGCATTTGAAGCATGCTTCAATGTTGTATGTTAAACCATAGATTTGGTATGGGTTCAATAATCTTAGTTCCTATTCTAAAACTTTTATTTTTGGGTTCTATAGGATGATGGACCATGGCCCCCCGGCTTCCAGGATTCCATGTCATCTCTTAAAGTAAGTCCATCATCCCCAAAATATTCTCCCCTAAAAAACTATGGGTAGTAATAGGCTACTCTCACGATTGTATGTCTCTGAGTTTCCTTGTCTATATTCAAAATGGACGGTCCTAAAGGCTTTAGTTGTTGTTTCACTTCTAATTTCATTGCTCAAATGTAGCCAACACCAATTTCCAAGGAGACAGAGATGGAACATTCTCCATTGGGCAAACTGTGAGAATCAGAGTTGGTCCTTTAAAGGATTACTTGTGTCAGGTCATTGCCATCTATTGCTCTATTGTTAATATTATGCTTGGTTTTCTACTGAAGATTGTTTTAAAGATTGTTTTAAAGGGTTACTTATATCGTGTATGGGTAGGTTAAATTTATTTATAATAACTTTCTTGATGATTTTGTAGTTAAATGTGAGCATCTTATGTTTTGGTTTATTTCTGTTCTATATTTCTTTACTCATGATAGGCTTTTTGTTTATGTTCTCATTCAATCTATTTCCATCCTCTTAAAGTAGGGATCTTGCTTCCAATGCACATATTTAAAATCAAATTTGGTCGACAGGTATAGACATTATTTCCATGATTCTGTGGTTAAATATGAGCATCTATAACCTTTTGTTTTTTTTTTTGTAATGATGATGCATGCTTAAAGTCTTGGAAATGCCCCCAAACTACCCCTACCCATAGGGTTAATTTGAGTAATGAGGTAAGGGACATAACCCACAAGGGGTAGGGTACTAAACAACCAAAACAGGGGCTGATTGGGCTCAAAATACCCCAACCAATGGGATACAACCGGCTGGACACTTGCCCAACCAGGTGGGAGAGAATCTGCAGAAAATTTTTGCACTCTCAGAGGCTATTCTGCCGATTTCCTTGGGTCGGGCTGCCCTTGGCCGATGGGTATTGGCCTTGGCAACATGAGGAAGGTTCCCCAAGGCCTCTAGTGTCCTTTTACAGCCCCCAAAACTCCCAATTACATGAATTAAAATTCTGCCCTAAGGAATTCCATAATTTTCTTACCTGGGATGGCAATTTGAGCCCTAGAAGCATGTTCCCAGACCTGTGGAGCTCAATTCCAATTTATGGGTGGCTGCAGGGACTCTAAGAATATATGGACAGCAAGAATTAATCATCAATTTAACATGTTCAATAGGAATTAACCCAAGAAACCAGCCCAATTAATATGCATGCAGTCCAGGGTTCCCTCTTTAAGTGGCTGCATGCTTAAGACTTGGTTGAAAAACCATGTACATGAATATAACCTACTGTACAGCAGTGTAGAGAGATGAAGTTTACTTCACTGAACAGGTACAGCAGCAGTTCAACATGTACAGTAGGATTTCAACAGGATTTCAGCTTGGACAGCACCTTGCACCTCTCATCTTGGCTTGCATGCACCCTTTCCTACAGCAGCAGCAACATCATCTCAATACCATAAATAAGAGGGCACAGCAGGAGCAGCAGGAAGCATGTAGCTGCAGCTCCAAAAATTATATGAACAGCCGCCCTTCTCTCCTTCTCTTTTTCTTCTTCTTCTTCCCTTTTCTTTTTTTCTTCTCTGCTTCTTTCTCTTCTCCGAAGTAAGGGAGAGGCATTATCCGACTCCCTGCCCCACTTTTATTAAACCAAAAACAGACCTTAGGGTCTGTTTGGCTTAGCATTTTAAGCAAAACATATTTTTTTTATAATTATTTAAAATGACATAACTAATTGTAGGTTTAGAGGTTCCACATGCAACGTGATGCATTTGAACCCGTAAATATGCTCCTACTATGCTTGGAATGGCTGAAAATACCCCAGATAGTAGTAGGACCCATAGAGGAAAAATCCAATTTATGGGCATTTTGCTACCTGAAGCGGCTGGCCGGTTGGTAGCAGGGTATGCCGCCGATTTGTCCATTTTAACTCATTTTTTGTTCTAACTTTTGGGGTCTTAAGTCTACCCAATGTAGGACTGTTCCCACTCATATTTGGCCATTTTATGCTTCTTTGGCCAATAAATCAGCCAAATTCTCTCTTTCTACTATACAAATGAATCCACCACAACAAAGCAGCCTATCTCCTATGCCAGCTAGGTCTTGACATTGAGCTCAGCTGCTTCTAGTTTAGGGTGTTACACTATGTCTGCCTCCTCAAATTTGAGGGGGCCTTTATCTGAGAAGAGTCAATGATAACATCATAGCTGCCGCCCTCAAGCTCATATGGAAACTTGCTTCCAAGCACAATAGTATTTGGGTGAAATTGATATTCTTCTCTCTCCTTAAAAAAGGACTCTATTTCGTGGTCTCTCCTACATCTGATGCTTCCTGGGTTTCGAAAAACATCCTTAACCTTAGACCCCATGCCCTCATTACCATCTCCTCCTCCATCTATAATGGGTCTTCCACCTACTTTTGGTTGGACAATTATGTATATGTTCAGCCTTTTGTAGATTTTTGCTTGTAATGCACATTTGAAATGTCCTTTGTTTTTTTTTTTCAATAAATTTTTATATATAGAATATTATTATTACATATGTATTGTGAATTAACGATTCCGTAGATGCTTAGTTATGTCCAGCATGGTGATTTGTAGGACTATCTATGAGTAATAAAAAAGAGAAAAGAGCAACCCAGTGCACAAGGATCCTACTATAGCATGCTCTCGGAGGGGCAAATGTACGCCGCCTTACCGCCTTCTTTGCAGGAGAGGCTGTTTCGAAGTTTCTAACTTATAACCAACATGTGCAGGTACTAAAGTTTTTATTACTTACTTTTCATACCTATTGAAATCTGAATCTGAATCTGAAAAGATAATCACGTGCTTGAAAAGAGAAATTTTACAACATTAGTTTTTCTCTCATGTTCCTATGAAGTTTACACTAACTGGAATTTCTAAGTTGATTGTTTTTCTTTTATTGCTTCCTCATCACAGTGTATTCAAGTTTCATGGAAAAATTTTCATCTGGAATTGATTCACAACCCCATTAGGTGTATTAAGCTTCTTTATTACAAACAAAAGGTATTCTATTCCCCTTCTCTTAGTTGGGCTGCTTTGTTTTATGTTCGCAAGAATGCTCGAGGAAAATGTGAGTCTTCCTCTTTATCTTTTTCTTGTTATTTTATTCTAAATGCAATCCAGATAAGTTGTTACTCACTATCAATTTTCTCCAACATGATTGATGTGACGAGGATCCGATGATCGAGGTCTTTCTTTAAGGAGCCTTTGTTCTTTGCTATCGAAACTGTTGGTATCAAGTTTGAAGGACAACAATAGTTTTGCGAGGATGATGGCTCTAAATCTTGATGAATTTGAAAGACATAATTGTGACACAAAAAATTTAAAACCTCCTCAGCTTTAATGATAGAATTTAATTGAGAAAAGTAAATGGAGGAATGAGAAGTAGAAATTAAAGGTAAGTAGCTGCACAAGTAAGTACAGTTGTGTGGATAAGAAAGTAGATAAGGGTGAAGGATAGGGAAGGTGAGAGAGTGGTCTATAGGTGTAGGGAAGAGTCACATAAGGTGGACTACTTCGGGCAGAAGGTAGGATAGTAGGGAATCCAGTAAAAGCAAACCAATAGGATAACCTCTGGCAATTGGCCAGCTGGTTGTAGTGGCAAATGCCCAGAAATTACATTTTTCCTTTATGGGCCCCACTATTTTGTAGGGTAATTCTACCCATTCTTACCATGGATTGGGGCATGAATAAGGGGGTCATAATGCAACTAGTTACATGTTAAACTTTAATTTCTATAGTGAGTTATTTAAGTTTAATTACTTAGGAAAAATGGGCTTTATCAACGAAATTACAGACCCTAAGGTTTGTTTAGCTATATAAAAGGGGGAGGTTGGTTACTTTTTCCTTTCCTTTACTGCCTCACACGAGGGAAAATAGGGAGGAGAAAGAAAAGAGAAGGAAAGGAGGAGAGAAAGAAGAAGATAGGAAGAAGAAGGGAATAAAGAGGGAATGCTGCTGTTCCTCTCCGTTGCACTATCTGCTACTACTACTGCTCCTCTCTATTGTTACTGCTGCTGCTGTACCTGCAGTATCAGATACTGCCAGTAGTGGAAGGATGTTACTAGAAGGTGTTCCACAGCTGCAGAAAGGAATCGAGAGCTACATAGCTGCATGTGGATTGCTTGTACATGCCCAGGAACATCAAAAGGTAATTACCTAAACCCAACTCAGTGAATTAAGCTAGGTTAGGAATTGGCAAGGCGTAGGGTTAGTATAAAAATGAAATTAGGTGAGGGAAATTGCTGATGGGAAATCAGTATCAGCAATTTCCAATAGCAAAAAGCCCAACTTCTAGACCCTAATTGTAACCCAATTAACTGTAGTATTATCCCCAAAACCCAAAACCATAGGGATTTTCGCAATTGAACTAAATTAATTGCAATTGGTGGTGGGAGATGCTCATACATGACTCTAGTTTTGCCCAAGGGTAGGCAAAAAATTTAGTTGGAATACCCAGGGTGTAAATTGGAAAAAAAGAGACCTTATTGATTTAATACAGTGCTCAGAGACCCAATTTAAATTGGGAAATGGACTCTAAAGGTATAGGGAATTTATTTGAAGTTGGTATGATGTATTACCTCTGCTACGAACTGCTCGGCACAGTTCTACCAAGAGAGGCAGGGCTGTTGGGATGAAAAAGGCCTATTATGCCAGGGGAATTGGTCAGCCGATAGACGTCTAAGCAGCCTACATTAAGGCTTTTAGTAGGTTTTCAAAATGATTCACAATGTATTTTTTGTTTCTCCGTTGGATTGCAATGAGTGTGATATTAATGTTATAATAGGCATGGAGGAGAGTGAGATATTCCAGGTAGTCAAATTTAGTTCATTTGCTTCTCTCTCTTACACTTGGTGTTTGTGTCTACCTTTATTTGTTTAGATACTAAAAGTTAGCGATGGGGGAATAGGAAATATGATTGTTGAGTAAGAGAATTTGAGAAGTGGATTTGATGATAGAAATTTTACCCCTTTAGATCATAACATGGTTTACTACCCACGCTGACTGAGTTCTTTGGGGATGATTCCGTACAACAGTTCAGTGGAAGAACTTAAGGACATCCTTAGGGAAATGCACCGGGTGCTATAGCTAATCGTGTAGCCATAGTAGTATGTGTACAAGCTGATAATGAGGGATGACACCTCGCTCACGAAGGTAATAAAATTATCTATGAGAAGACCATATCCACAAATGAAGTTGTTAGTGTTTTTTTCTTTTTGTCCATTTCAGGTACGGCTTTTTGATTTCATGAGCTTTTCGTCTTTCTCTGAAATAGATAGTTAGATTCAAATTTAAATTCCAAAATAACTCTGCTATTTATTCTTGTATTTTAGGATCAGTCGGGGGGTTATCATGCAACTTTACTAAGGCACCCTTTTTATCTATGAAGAAAACCAACTGGATAGTAGTTGTTGCTTATGTACTAAGTTTCAAAATTCTTTGAGAAATTGAAGCATTTGAAGCATGCTTCAATGTTGTATGTCAAACAAGAGATTTGGTGTGGGTTTAATAATCTCAGTTCCTACTCTGAAACTTTTATTTTTGGGTTTTGTAGGATGATGGACCAAAGTCCCTAGGGTTTCAGGATTCCATGTCTTCACCTAAAGCAAGTCCGTCATCCCCAAAATCTTCTCCCCCAAAAAACTATGGGTAGTAATGGGCTACTCTCATGATTGTATGTCTCTGAGTTTCCATGTTTATATTCAAAATGCATGGTCCTAAAGGCTTAAGTTGTTGTCTCACTTCTAATTTCATTGCTTAAATGTAGCCAACACCAATTTCCAAGGAGATAGAGATGGAACATTCTCCATTGGGAAAACTGTGAGAATCAGAGTTGGTCCTTTAAAGGATTACTTGTGTCGAATCATTGCCATCTATTGCTTAATTGCTATTTTTATGCTTAGTTTTCTACTGAAGATTGCTTTAAAGGGTTACTTATATCTTTTATGGGTAGGTTAAGTTTATTTATAATAATTTTCTTGATGATTTTGTAGTTAAATGTGAGCATCTTTCCGAGGTTCGTGTGAAGACCTATAAAGTGTTTTAGGTATATCTTACATTTTGGATTATTTCTGTTCTATATTTCTTTACTGATAGGATTTTTGTCTATGTTCTCATTCAATCTATTTCCATCTTCTTAAAGTAGGGATCTTGCTTCCAATGCACATATTTAAAATCAAATTTGATTGACAGGTATGGACACTTTCTCCATGATTCTGTGGTTAAATATGATCATCTATAACCTTTTGTTTTTTCTACAATGATGATGCATGCTTAAAGTCTTGGAAATGCCCTCCGAACTACCCCTACCCATAGGGTTAATTTGAGTAATAAGGTAAGGGACATAACCCACAAGGGGTAGGGTACTAACCAACCAAAATAGGGGCTGATTGGGCTCAAAATACCCCAATAGGTGGGAGAGAATCTGTAGAAATTTTTGCACTCTCAGAGGCTATTCTGCTGATTTCCTTGGGTCGGGCTGCCCATGGCTGATGGGTATTGGCCTTGGAAAAATGAGGGAGGTTCCATAAGGTCTCCAGGGTCCTTTTACAACCACAAAAACTCCCAATTACATGAATTAAAATTCTGCCATAAGGAATTCCTTAAATTTTTTACCTAGGATGGCAATTTCATCCCTGGAAGCATGTTCCCAGACCTGTAGAGCTCAATCCCAATTAATGGGTGGCTGCAGGGACTTGTTATAGGTCTATATACTACCAAGAATATATGGACAACAAGAATTAATCATCAATTTAACATGTACAATTGGAATCAACCCAAAAAACCAGTTCGATTCATATGCATGCAGTCCAGGGTTCCCTCTTTGGGTGGCTGCATGCTTAAGACATGGTTGAAATACCATTTACATCAATATAACCTACTGTACAACAGTGTAGAGAGATGAATTTTACCTCTCTGAACAGGTACAGCCGCAGGTCAACATGTGTAGTTGGATTTCAATAGAATTTCAGCTTGGACAGCACCTTGCACCTCTCATCTTGGCTTGCATGCACCCTTTTCTACAGTAGCAGCAGCAACATCTCAATTTCACAAATAAGAGGGCACAGCAGGAGCAGCAGGAAGGATGTAGCTGCAGCCCCAAGAAAATATATTAACAGCCGCCCTTCTCTCCTTCTCTTTTTCTTCTCCTTCCTCTTCTTCTTCTTCATCTTCTTCTCCTTCCCTTTTCTTTTTTTCTTCTCTGCTTGTTTCTGTTCTCGGCAGTAAGGGAGAGGCATTAGCCGACCACTCTGCCCCCCCTTTTATTAAACCAAAAACAGACCCTAAGGTCAGTTTGGTGTTTCTTTTTAAGAAAAACTCATTTTTTTTTATTTTATAATTATTTAAAATGAAATAACTAATTGTAGGCTTAGAGGTTCCACATGCAAGCTGATGCATTTGAACCCGTAAATATGCTCTTACTATGCTTGGAATGGTGGAAATACCCCGTATAGTAGTTGGACCCACAGAGAAAAAATCCCATTTCTGGGCATTCTGCTACCCGAACTGGCTGGCCGGTTGGCAGCAGGGTATCTCGCCGGCATGTTGTCCTAAATTTTGGGGTCTTAAGTCTACCTAATGTAGGATTGGTCCCAGTCCCCATCCCCAGCTAATATCTGGGCTGTCCTTGCGCTCCCCAGTAGTGTACGCGAGGACAGGATTTCCTGGGGCCCTTCTTTCAATGGCCGCTTCTTCTCCGCCTCTGCTTGGAACCCTATTCGTACCATTGCCTCAAGAGTCCCTTGGCACAATGTTAATTGGTTCAAAGGTCTCATCCCCATCATAAAGTGGAGGCTAACACAGACGATCTTATGTTGATGGGGGTAAATTATGTTTAAGCTCAGCCTTTTGTAGATTTTACTTGTTTTTTCTTGTAATGTTCATTTGAACAGTACTTTTTTTTTTTTTTTAATAAATTTATATGTATAGAATATTATTATTGCATATGTATTGTGAATTATAATTTCTGTAGATGCTTAGTTATGTTCAGCCTGGTGATTTGCAGTACTATCTGTGATGCTGTACTGTCTATGAGTAATAAAAAAGAAAAAAAGAGCAACTCAGTGCACAAGGCTCCTGCAATAGCATGCTCTCGGAGGGGCAAATGTATGCCGCCTGCTTTGCAGGAGAGGCTGTTTCAAAGTTTTTAACTTATAATCAACATGTGTAGGTACTAAAGTTTTTATTTCTTACTTTTCATACCTATTGAAATATGAATATGGCTGAAAAGATAATCACGTGTTTGACAAGAGAAATTTTACAAGATAAGTTTTTCTCTCATGTTCCTATGAAGTTTGTACTAATTGGAATTTTTAAGTTGATTGTTTCTCTTTTAGTGCTTCCTCATCGCAGTGTGTTCAACTGTGATGGAAATTTTTTTATTTGGAATTGATTCATAGCCCTGTCAGGTGAATTAAGCTTCTTTATTACAAACAAAAGGTATTCTATTACCCTTCTCTTATTTGGGCTGCTCTAGTTTGTGATCACGAGAATGCTCGAGGAAAATGTGAATCTTCCTCTTTATCATTTTGTTGTTATTTTATTCTAAATGTTGATCCGATAATTGAGGTCTTTCATTGAGGAGCCTCTATTCTTTGCTATTGGAACCGTTGGTATCAGGTTTGAAGGACAATAATAGTTATGCGAGGATGATGGCTCTAAATCTTGATGAGTTTGAAAACCATAATTGTAACACCCTAAATTTAAAACCTCCTCAGCTTTAATGATAGAATTTAATTGAGAAAAGTAAAGGGAGGAATGACAAGTAGAAATTCAAGGTAAGCAGCTGCATATGTAAGCATAGTTGTGTGGATATGAAAGTAGATACGGGTGAAGGATAGGGAAGGTGAGAGAGTGGTCTACAGGTGTGGGGAAGAGTCTCACATAAGGTGGACTACTTTGGGTAGAAGGTAGGATAGCAGGGAATCCAGTTGAAGCAAACCGATGGGATAGCATCTAGATAACTGGCCAGCTGGTTACTGTGGCAGAATGCCTAGAAATTACATTTTTCCTTTGTGGGCCCCAATGTTTTATAGGGTAATTCTACCCATTCTTACCATGGATTGGGGCATGATTAAGGGGGTCATAATGCAACTAGTTTCATGTTAAAATTCAATTTCTATAGTGAGTTATTTAAGTTTAATTACTTAGGAAAAATGGGTTTTATCAACAAACCCTACGGTCTGTTTAGCTATATAAAAGGGGGAGGTCGGTTACTGTATCCTTTCCTTTACTGCCTCATACGAGGGAAAACAGGGATGAGAAAGAAAAGAGAAGGAAAGGAGAAGAGAAAAAGAAGAAAGGAAGAAGAAGAAGGAAGGGAGAGAGAGGGAGTGCTGTTGTTCCTCTCTGCTGCGCTCTACTAGTACTGCTGCTCCTCTCTATTGTTACTATAGCTGTTGTACCTGCACTCTCAGGTACTGCCAGTAGTGGAAGAATATTGCCAAAAGGTACTCCACAGCTGGAGAAAGGAATCCAGAGCTCCATAGCTGCATGTGGATTGCTTATACACTTCCAGGAACCTCAAAAGGTAATTACCTAAACCCAACTCACTAAATTAAGATAGGTTAGGAATTTGATAGGGTTTGGGTTAGTATAAAAATGAAACTGGGTGAGAGAAATTGCTGGTGGGATCTCCGTACAGCCTCCAACAACAACAACCCCAACTTCTGGGCACCAATTGTAACCCATTTAACTATAGGGTTATCCCAGAAACCCTAAACCATGGGGCTTTTCCCAATTGAACTAAATAAACTGCAATTGGTGGTGGGAATTGCTCACACATGATCCTAATTTTACCCAATGGTAGGCAAGAAATTTAGTTGGTATACCCAGGGTGTAAATTGGGTAAACAGAGACCTAATTGATTCAATAGAGTGCTTAGTGACCCAATTTGAATTGGGAAATGGACCCTAAAGGTGTAGGGAATTTACTTGAATTGGGTATGATGTAATACATCTGTTGGGAACTGCCCAGCATAGTTATGCGAAGAGAAGCAGGGTTGTTGGGTTGAAAAAGGCCAATTCTGCCAAGGGAACTGATCTGCCGGTTTGGCCCTGACAGTTAAAGGATTTTGATGTTTGAGTACACATGGACTATGCCTGTAAACTTCAACTTGTCCAGTAATGATTAAAGCATGGGAGGACATACTATATGACCTAAAAAGGGGAAGAAAATGCTATAGAAGGTGTTGGGTTGTGGAATGTTAGTATTACTCCTACCTATGCTTGGGGAGACCCTATCCAAGTACTTTCTTGAGCCAAGGGAAGTACATACATACCTAGTAGGGTAATTATTAGGTAAACACATTTATGGATCCAGTCCAGTAAACCGAGAATGAGCTCAATGACTATGTGGGTTGAAAAAATGCTCTATAAGCTGGATAAGCTAGACTTGAATGCTAGTTGGTCAGCTGGGAAGGAATTCTAACTTGGGCTCAGTGCACTTCTTACCAACTGAGTGTGGATTCCAATACAGGAATTTAGTTGAAGTATAGGAAAGGAAACTCTATAAGCGCTCTTGGAAATAAAATTTATCTAAATGTGAAATTGGAAATTTAGGAACTTGAAAATGTATAGGTGAGGACACGCATGATCGGGAATTCAGCAAAAGAACAACATATTTGGGAAAATCAGGTGAGTGGATGTTTGGTTTATTTTATGGAGTGTTTCTTGTATGTTTTGGTTTTCTTGCACATATGGAATGTGATGACATCGGTGTTATGGTTTAATTAATAAAAAATTATATATTTTCAAGTAATGCATGTTTTCCCGACATTGGTGTGATCGAGATTTGTGGATGGTTCTTGTGGTAGTGGATGGTAGTGGGCATAATATTGACGGTTTATGGCACGGTGTGGCCGATTTTCTCTCCGGTATCATGGGCTCAGAGGTCAGTTTTACATTTATGGCCACAAATGATTGTGATGGATGTCATAGTTGTGATGGATGCATGTAGATGCATATGGTTAGGCACACATCCTTTGTGCTTTAACCCCTTGCCAATAGGGGGAGAGGTATTGGCTAATCCCACTCGGTGGTAGGTCACGGAGGCCTACTGTGCCCAGATACAACGTACTATCTTGAGAGGGCACAGTATTGTACGACTTACTATATGCTTGACTGTTCACTGTCAAACAACATGGGAGACCGATGACGGTGTGGGATTCCAGGACCATGTCTGTCAGGGGTTACTATTTAGGGGTTGGATGGGGGACTGAGGCTCTGACTGGGACTTATTAATTTGATGGAAAATTTATAGATTAATAATTGAACCATGTGGATTTCGCATATAGAGTATGTGATATGATTGGGTAGGTTATGTTGGCATTCATGAATTGTATGTGTGTGCTTGCATGATCACCCCTCACTAGGCTGTATGGCTCACCCCTCGTTGATATCTATTTTTAGATGTTGAAGCTAGAGCTGAGAATTGACAAAAGACTGGTTCGGGTGAGGGGACATGTTACTGGACATGTATAGGGGGATGGTTATAGTAGCAATATATATTTTTTAATGTGAGGCAGTTGTTTGCAAGATTTATGTTATAACGATTACCTACGTACTTATTTCTCATGGACTTGTAACTATAATATGCGATATCATTGTAGATGGTCACCACACGTAATTATGCTTCCTATGACTTTTATATGCGTACTTTGATTTGGTATTGGTATTAATGTGAAAGGTAGGTTTGGTTCCTACACTGCATCTGTGATCCTAGGTAATATGATGCTGACTGGGATGAGAATCCAGTGCCGCATAGCTTAGCCATAATTGGGCCAGGGTGTGACAATAATCACTGCATCTATCCTACCAAAGCCATTGTAGCTTGATGCACTACATTTGGACATCCTCCATATGCTTTCCGTGGTTGCTTCTGCCTACATGGATACATTAATTGGAATTTCTCCCTGTTTGTACGCTAGTTGAAATACCACATATTGTTTCATTGATAGGATAAGTTATGTCAGAATTTGTGGAAGTAGTATTTAGGATTATGAGTTGTAGTTCCTATTTTGTTCCCAACTAATCAGAGATCCATTTCTTTCCTGTTTTGAGGTTCCTAGGCACTGCCTTCTTGTATATTTCTTATTTCTCTCTCCTATTAGCTAACCTTTTTCTTTTGTTTCTTTTCGAAGAGATTAGGGGGGGACTGACGCGGATCTAGGTTCCAAAACTAGTGCTTAGAGCCCCAACCAACTAAATCATTGGGTACAAGCTGATATTTAAGGACCAAAAGTAAACGTACTTTCCTATTTTGAAGATGAAACATACTTTGCATTTAATCTAAAAACCGAAATAAAATTTCTCTCAAATAAGAATACCACCAAATTAAGTTCTAAGTCTAAAAAGGAAAGAAATAAAAGGATAAAATAAAAAAGATATCCCTAAACTCAACACCCAACTATTTCAGGGACCCCAGATAAATCAAAAGAATCAAAAATTTGAACACTTCAAAATTCAGATTGTTCACTCAAGAAATTTTGGACCCTCTTACATTTTTCACTTGAAGATCTTCAGTCAAAACAGAATATACTTGAAAATATTCCGAACATTCTTGTTGGCTCTCTAGGTAAAGCAAAATGCTTCTGAGATTTTCCCTTTGGGACTTGAATGTTTGTGTCACAATCACCTAGTGGAAACTCTTTTCAACATTGAATTCCTGAACCCTTCCCTAAATAACTAAAGTAAAGTAGCAGCTGAAAAAAAAAAACAGAATTTAAAGTTGGATTTCCAATCATTGGAATTTTATTTATGAAACAACTTTGGGCCTGATTACTTATGCCCATTGAAATGACTCAAAGCTGAGATACAAACCAAATTAAAAGTTACCATGTATGCTCATACATCGATTCCATTTCTTACTATCGAATTTCTGGCTTTACTCTTGATTGTAGTGTTTTATTCACAGAGTATTGCTTCCAAGTGCTACATGCCACTTTGGAGGAATCCATTGACTTCCCTGACCATTGGCTTGTTCACACCATTGAGAATCTCCATAGGCAACAGAAAAACACATGAGCTTAGAAGCGAGGGAAACAATATATTTAAGTATTGGGTGTTGAACGGAAACAAGAATCATGGGCACCTTAACCTAATGATGCCATATTTGGATATAATTGTTGTGATATTTTGATTTCTGAATGGAGTGCAAGGTGGAACAACCAAGATACCCTACCTTCTACAACAATTAAGGAGTTAGTGTAAAAGATGAAGTTCTCTCTCATCCCTTTCAGGTTATGAGTGGTAGTTCCTTCTTATCTTGTGGCACTCTTTAATATTCAGAACTCTGGTAATGCTCTATTTGCTTGTAATTTAGAAAGTTTGGATTTGGCATTATACAAAAATGTTTTGAGTGCTTTGTTATTCAATTTGGAACATATCTATTGTTGCATTCTTGAACACATATTTTCAATATCAGTTTGGAATGTTTTAGTTCTTTGCTTGCCTGGATTTTTTAATATTTTTTTCTACTCATTTTGTACTGTATGACACAACTCATCTATCAATATATCTTGTCAATTGCAAGCCTTCATTTTATGTCTTGCTACTGTAGGTAAAATAACATATCTGTTTCTATTAGAGATACTCCTCTATGCCATTTGGATACTTGATTAACAATATAATTTTTGCCAATTCTAGGAGAGATACTTGTAATCATGTAGTTAAAGAAAAAGAAAAAAGAATAGAGAATTAATTATAACTCGAGAGTACCCAATACATTGTTTTTTTGTTCCACTTGTTCGGTGTTCAGCCTTAACAGCATGGTTCAATACTATCTCGAACCTACCAAGGTTATGGGCGCGATATTGCTGCGGGCTGCTATCGTCCTTGACTAATGATTAATGATTACTTGATTTCAAGTTCTTAAAAACTTATTTGCCATTTTGGTCTGCACAGTTGTGTGATTCTATGGTTGAGATTGACTGTATTCATATTTGTATTTGGTATTCTGGTTTGTGGTATACACTTAATACTAATTTTCTTAGTGACTCTTGATAAGTTGATATGGCTTAATGTTGATTGTTGATGAATGATATAAGCCTACGTATAGTATACAAGTTATATGTTACTTGAGTGAACTGTACTTAATCTTGAACTTTCGGCCCTAATACCAACCAGATTTTCTCTCCGCAAGACTTGTAATTTAGTAGGCATTAGGTTTGCAACAACTATTCCGATTAAGTCCCAGTCTTATCATTACTTGGGTTAAGTACATGATTAACACATTAAAAAGGATGAAACAACATTTGACTACAAACTCTCTGTAGACGTCTAAGCAGCCTGCATTAAGGCACTTATCAGGTTTTCAAAATGATTCAAATATATTTTTTGTTTCCCTCTTGGACTCCAGTGAGTGTGATATTAATGTTATCATAGGCATGGAGGAGAGAGACATATTCCAGGAAGTCAAATTTAATTTATTTGCTTCTCTCTCTAACACTTGCTATTTGTGTCTACCTTTAGTTGTTTAGATACTAAAAGTTAGCGATGAGGGAGTAGGAAAGATGACTATTGAGCATGAGAATTTGAGGAGGAGAATTTAAGAAGTGGATTTGATGATAGAAAATTTACCCCTTTAGTTGATAACATGGTTTACTATCCACTCTGACCGAGTTCTTTGGGGATGATTCCGTACAATAGTTCGGTGGAAGAACTTGAGGAAATCCTTATGGAAATGCACTAGGTGCTGTAGCTAATCGTGTAGCCCTAGAAGCTTGTGTACGAGCTGATTATGAGGGATGCGATCTAGCACATGAAGGGAATGGAATTATCATTGGGGAGACCATATCCCTAAATGAAGTTGATACTGTTTTTTTCTTTTTGTCCATTTCAGGTACGTTTTTTGATTTCACGAGCTTTTTTGTCTTTCTCCGAAATAGGTAGTTAGATGCAAATTTAAATTCCTAAATAACTCTGTTGTTTGTTCTTGTATTTCAGGATAGGTCGGGGGGTTATTATGCAACTGCACTAAGGCAACCTCTTTGTCTATGACGAAAACCAACTGGAGAGTAGTTGTTGCTTCTGTACTAAGTTTCAAAATTCTTTAAGAAATTGAAGCATTTGAAGCATGCTTCAATGTTGTATGTTAAACCAGAGATTTGGTATGGGTTTAATAATCTTAGTTCCTATTCTGAAACTTTTATTTTTGGGTTTTGTAGGACGATGGACCAAGGGCCCCCAGCTTCCAGGATTCCATGTCATCTCTTAAAGTAAGTCTGTCATCCCCTAAATATTCTCCCCCAGAAAACTATGGGTAGTAATGGGCTACTCTAATGATTGTATGTCTCTAAGTTTCCTTGTCTATATTCAAAATGCATGGTCCTAAAAGCTTAAGTTGTTGTTTCACTTCTAATTTCATTGCTCAAATGTAGCCAACACCAATTTCCAAGGAGATAAAGATGGAACATTCTCCATTGGGCAAACTTTGAGAATCAGAGTCGGTCCTTTAAAGGATTACTTGTGTCGGGTCATTGCCCTCTGTTGCTCTATTGTTATTATTATGCTCGGTTTTCTACTGAAGATTGCTTTAAAGGGTTACTTATATCGTGTATGGGTAGGTTAAGTTTATTTATAACAATTTTCTTGATGATTTTGTAGTTAAATGTGAGCATCTTTCTGAGATTCGTGTGAAGACTTGCAGAGTGTGTTAGGTATATCTTATGTTTTGGATTATTTCTGTTCTATATTTATTTACTGATAGGCTTTTTGTTTATGTTCTCACTCAATCTATTTCCATCTTTTTAAAGTAGGGAGCTTGCTTCCAATGCACATATTTAAAATCAAATTTGGTCGACAGGTATGGAGATTATCTCCATGATTCTGTGGTTAAATGTGAGCATTTATAACCTTTTGTTTTTTCTGTAATGACGATGCATGCTTAAAGTCTTGGAAATGCCCCCGAACTACCCCTACCCATAGGGTTAATTTGAGCAATAAGGTAAGGACATAACCCACAAGGGGTAGGGTACTAAACAACCAAAACAGGGGATGATTGGGCTCAAAATACCCCAACCGTTGGGATACAACCGGCTTGACACTTGCCCAACCAGTGGGAGAGAATCTGCAGAAATTTTTGCACTCTCAGGGGCTGGTCTGCAGATTTCCTTGGGTCGGGCTGCCCATGGCCGATTGGTATTGGCCTTGGCAACATGAGGAAGGTTCCCCAAGGCCTCTAGTGTCCTTTTACAGCACCCAAAACTCCCAATTACATGAATTAAAATTCTGCCCTAAGGAATTCCTTAATTTTCTAACCTCGGATGGCAATTTCAGCCATAGAAGCATGTTCGCAGACCTGTGGAGCTCGGACTTCGAGAATATATGGACAGCAAGAATTAATCATCAATTTAACATGTACAATTAGAATCAACCCATTAAACCATCCCTATTCATATGCATGCAGTCCAGGGTTCCCTCTTTGGGTGGCTGCATGCTTAAGACTTGGTTGAAAAACCATGTACATGAATATAACCTACTGTACACCAGTGTAGAGAGATGAATTTTACTTCTCTGAACAGGTACAGCAGCAGGTCAACATGTGCAATAGGATTTCAACAGGATTTCAGCTTGGACAGCACCATGCACCTCTCATCTTGGCTTGCATGCACCCTTTTCTACAGCAGTAGTAGCATCATCTCAATACCATAAATATGAGGGCACAGCAGGAGCAGCAAGAAGCATGTAGCTGCAGCCCCAAAAAATATATGAACAACCGCCCTTCTCTCCTTCTCTTCCCTTTTCTTTTTTTCTTCTCTGCTTCTTTCTGTTCTCGCCAGTAAGGGAGAGGCATTAGCCAACCCCCCTGCCCCCCTTTTATTAACCCAAAAATAGACCTTAGGGTTTGTTTGGCTTAGCATTTTAAGAAAAACATATATTTTTTATATAACTATTTAAAATGACGTAACTAATTGTAGGTTTAGAGGTTCCACATGCAACGTGATGCATTTGAACCCGTAAATATGCTCCTACTATTCTTGGAGTGGGTGGTAATACCCCGTATAGTAGTGGGACCCATAGAGGAAAAATCCCATTTCTGGGCATTCTGCTGCCCGAACCAGCTGGCCGGTTGGTAGCAGGGTATCCCACCGGTTTGCCCATTTTAACTCATTTTTTTTTCTAACTTTTGGGGTCTTAAGTCTACCCAATGTAGGACTGGTCCCACTTATATTTTGCCATTTTATGCTTCTTCTTTGGCTAATAAATCAGCCAAATTCTATCTTTCTGCTATATAAATGGATCCACCACAGCAAGGCAGCCTATCTCCTATGCCAGCTAGGTCTTGACACTGAGCTCAATTGCTTCTAGTTTAGGGTGTTACACTTTGTCTGCCTCCTCAAATCTGGGGGGTCCTTTATCTGAGAAGAGTCAATGATAACATCAAAGCTGCCACCCTCAAGCTCATATGGAAAATTGCCTCCAAGCAGAATAGTATCTTGGTCAACTTGATATACTCCTCTCTCCTTAAAAAGGACTCCATTTCGTGGTCTCTCCAATATCTAATGCTTCCTGGGTCTGGAAAAACATCCTTAACCTTAGACCACGTGCCCTTAATGCCATATCCTCCTCCATCTGTAATGGGTCGTCCACGTACTTCTAGTGGCATAATTGGCATCCTGTTGGGGTCCTCTTCTCCATCGTCAGTGCCCACACTTTGTACTCCTTTGGCATTCCTTTAAATCCCATGGTCGACTCCATTATTTTAAATGATGCTCGGTCCACTCTCCCCTCCCCATCCCATGCTACTATCTGGATTGTCCTCCCATTGCCCATTAGTGTACGCAAGGACAGGATTTCCTAGAGCTCTTCTGCCAATGGCCACTTCTTCTATACCTCCACCTGGAACCTTATTTGTACCATTGCCTCAAGACTCTCTTGGCATAACGTTACTTGGTTCAAAGGTCACATTCTCATCATAAAGCAGAGGCTAACACAAACGCTCTTATGCTGATGGGGGGGGTAAATTATGTTTAAGCTTAGCCTTTTATAAATTTTACTTGTTTTTGCTTGTAATGCACATTTGAACTGTACTTTGTTTTTTTTTTTTCAAAAAATTTTTATATATATAATATTATTATTGCATATGTATTATGAATTAATGATTCTGGAGATTCTTAGTTATGTCCAGCGTGGTGATTTGTAGGACTGCCTGTGAGTAATAAAAAAGAAAAAAGAGCAATCCAGTGCACAAGGCTCCTGCTATAGCATGCTCTCGGAGGGCCAAATGTACGCCTCCTTACCGCCTGCTTTGCAGGAGTGGCTGTTTCGAAGTTTCTAACTTATGATTAGCATGTGTAGGTACTAAAGTTTTTATTTCTTACTTTTCATACCTATTGAAATTTGAATCTGAATCTGAATTTGAAAAGATAATCACGTGCTTGAAAAGAGAAAGTTTACAACATTAGTTCTTCTCTCCTGATCCTATGAAGTTTGCACTAACTGGAATTTTTAAGTTGATTGTTTTTCTTTCAATGCTTCCTCATCGCAGTATGTTCAACTGTCATGGAAAAATTTTCATCTGGAATTGATTTATAGCCCTATCAGGTGAATTAAGCTTCTTTATTACAAACAAAAGTTATTCTATTTCCCTTTTCTTATTTGCGCTGCTCTGGCTAGTGATCAGCGAGAATGCTCGAGGAAAATGTGAGTCATCCTCTTTATCATTTTCTTGTTATTTTATTCTAAATGGAATCCAGATAAGTCATTACTCACTATCAATTTTCTCTAGCACGATTGATGTGACGACGATCCGATGATCGAGGTCTTTCATTGAGGAGCCTCTGTTCTTTGCTATTGGAACCGTTGGTATCAGGTTTGAAGGACAACAATAGTTATGTGAGGATGATGGCTCAAAATCTTGATGAGTTTGAAAGCCATAATTGTAACACCCTAAATTTAAAACATCCTCAGCTTAATGATAGAATTTAATTGAGAAAAGAAAAGGGAGGAATGAGAAGTAGAATTTCAAGGTAACCAGTAGCACAAGTAAGCACAGTTGTGTACAGTTGTGTGTATAAGAAAGTAGATAAGGGAGAAGGATAGAGAAGGTAAGAGAGTGGTCTACAGGTGTGGGGAAGAGTCTTACATAATGTGGACTACTCTGGGCAGAAGGTAGGATAAGAAGGACCCCAGCAAAAGCAAACCGATGGGATAGCCCCGACCAGCCGGTTGCAGTGGCAGAATGCCCAAAAATTACCTTTTTCCTTTGTGGGCCCCACTATTTTTTAGTGTAATTCTACCCATTCTTACCATGGATTGGGGTATGATTAAGGGGGTTATAATGCAATTAGTTTCATGTTAAACCCTAATTTCTATAGTGAGTTATTTAAGTTTAATTACTTAAGAAAAATGGGTTTTATCAACAAAATACTTTGCCAAACTGACCTTCGGGTCTGTTTAGCTATATAAAAGGGGGAGGTTGGTTACTCTTTCCTTTCCTTTACTACCTCATATGAGGGAAAATGGAGAGGAGAAAAAAGAGAAGGAAACGAGGAGAGAAGGAAGAAGTAAGGCAGAAGAAGAAGGAAGGAAGAAAGATGGAGTGCTGCTATTCCTCTCTGCTTACTCTTTACTACTACTGCTTCTCCTCTCTACTGCTACTGCTGCCATTGTACCTACACTTTCAGATACTACCAGTAGTGGAAGGATGTTGCCAGAAGGTGCTCCACAGATGGAGAAAGGAACTAGAGCTGCATAGCTGCATGTGGATTGCTTGTACACACTCCCAGGAACTTCAAAAGGTAATTACCTAAACCCAACTCAGTGAGCTAAGCTAGGTTAGGAATCGGATAGAGTTAGGGTTCGTATAAAAATGAAATTGGGTGACAGAAATTGCAGGTGGGAACTCAGTACAGCCTCCCACAACAATAGCCCCAACTTCTGGACCCTAATTGTAACCCAATTGACTGTAAGGTTATCCAAGAAACATTAAACCATGAGGATTTTCTCAATTGAACTAAATTAATTGCAATTGGTGGTGATTATTGCTCACACATGATCCTAATTTTTCCTTGTGGTAGGCAGGAAATTTAGTTGGAATACCCAGGGTGTAAATTGGGTAAACAGAGACCTTATTGATTTAATACAGTGCTCATAGACCCAATTTGAATTGGGAAATGGACTCTTAAGGTGGAGGGAATCTATTTGAAGTGGGTGTGATGTAATACATCTATTGGGAACTACTCGGCACAGTTCTGCAAAGAGAGGCAAGGTTGTTCGGTTGAAAAAGGCCTATTCTGCTAGGGGAACTGGCCAGCCGGTATATGTCTAAGTAGCCTGCATTAAGTCTCTTATTAGGTTTTCAAAATGATTCAAAATATATTTTTTGTTTTTCTCTTGGATTGCAGTGAGTGTGATATTAATGTTATCATAGGCATGGAAGAGAGTGACATGTTCCAGGTAGTCAAATTTAGTTTATTTGCTTCACTCTCTAACACTGGCTGTTTGTGTCTACCTTTAGTAGTTTGGATACTAAAAGTTAGCGAAGGGGGAGTAGGAAATATGACTGTTGATAGGAAAGTTTGAGAAGTAGATTTGATGATAGAAATTTTTTACCCATTTAGATCATAACATAGTTTACTACCCAATCTGACCAAGTTCTTTGGGGATGATTCCGTACTACAGTTTGGTGGAAGAAGTTGAGGACATCCTTAGGGAAATGCACCGGGTTCTGTAGCTAATCGAGTAGCCCTAGAAGCGTGTGTACAAGCTGATAATGATGGATACGATCTCGCTCACGAAGGTAATAAAATTATCCTTGAGGAGACCATATCCACAAATTAAGCTGTTAGTGTTTTTTTCTTTTTGTCCATTTCATCTACAGTTTTTTCGTCTTCTCTAAAATAGATAGTTAGATGCAAATTTAAATTCCTAAATAACTCTGTTGTTTGTTCTTTATTTCAGGATTGGTCAGGGGGTTACTAAGCAACTGTACTAAGGCACCCTCTTTATCTATGACGAAAACCAACTGGAGAATAGTTATTGCTTCTGTATTA
Source organism: Macadamia integrifolia (assembly GCF_013358625.1). Taxonomy (NCBI): domain Eukaryota; kingdom Viridiplantae; phylum Streptophyta; class Magnoliopsida; order Proteales; family Proteaceae; genus Macadamia; species Macadamia integrifolia. Next base: position 41,283,359 of record NC_056565.1, read on the forward strand.
ATTTTCAAAATTCTTTGAGAAATTGAAGCATTTGAAGCATGATTCATTGTATGTTAAACAAGAGATTTGGTGTGGGTTTAATAATCTCAGTTCCTATTCTGAAACTTTTATTTTTGGGTTTTGTAGGATGATGGACCAGCCCCTAAGCTTCCAGGATTCCATGTCATCTCTTAAAGCAAGTCCATCATCCCCAAAATCTTCTCCCCCATAAAACTTTGGGTAGTAATGGGCAACTCTCACGATTGTATGTCTCTGAGTTTTCCATGTCTATATTCAAAATGCATGGTCCTAAAGGCTTAAGTTGTTTCACTTCTAATTTCATTGCTCAAATGTAGCCAACACCAATTTCCAAGAAGATAGAGATGGAACATTCTCCATTGGGCAACCTGTGAGAATCAGAGTTAGTCCTTTAAAGGATTACTTATGTCTGGTCATTGCCATGTTTTTTTCTATTATTATTATTAAGCTCGGTCTTCTACTGAAGATTGCTTTAAAGGGTTACTTATATCATGTATGGGTAGGTTAAGTTTATTTTTAATAATTTTCTTGATGATTCTTTATTTCAATGTGATCATCTTTCTGAGGTTCGTGTGAAGACTTGGAGTGTGTTTTAGGTATATCTTATGTTTTGGATTATTTATGTTGTATATTTCTTTAATGATATGCTTTTTGTCTATGTTCTCATTCAATCTATTTCCCTCTTTTTAAAGCAGGGATCTTGCTTCCAATGCACATATTTAAAATCAAATTTGGTCGATAGGTATGGACATTTTCTTCATGATTCTGTAGTTAAATGTGAGCATCAATAACCATTTGTTTTTTCTACAATGATGATGTATGCTTAAAGTCTTGGAAATGGCCCCAAACTACCCCTATCCATAGGCTTAATTTGAGTAATAAGATGAGGGACATAACCCACAAGGGATAGGGTACTAACCAACCAAAATAGGGGCTTATTGGGCTCAAAATGCCCTAACCGGTGGGAGAGAATTTGCCGAAACTGTTGCACTCTCAGAGGCTGTTTTGTGATTTCCTTGCGTTGGGCTACCCATGGCCGATGGGGAAGGTTCCCTAAGGCCTCTAGGGTCCTTTTACAGCCCCCAAAACTCCCAATTATATGAATTAAAATTCTGCCCTGTGGAATTCCTTAATTTTCTTCCTTGGGATGGCAATTTCAACCCTCGAAGCATGTTTCCGGACCTGTGGAGCTCAATCCCAATTTATGGATGGCTGCAGGGGCTTGTTATAGTTCTATGTACTTTCGAGAATATATGGACAACAAGAATTAATCATCAATTTAACATGTACAATAGGAATCAACCCAAGATACCAGCCAAATTCATATGTATGCAGTCCAGGGTTCCTTCTTTGGGTGGCTGCATGCTTAAGACTTGGTTGAAATACCATTTACATGAGTATAACCGACAGTACAGCAGTGTAGAGAGATGAAGTTTACCTCTCTAAACAGGTACATCAGCAGGTCAACATGTCTAGTAGGATTTCAATAGGATTTCAGCTTGGATAGCACCTTGCACCTCTCATCTTGGCTTGTATGCACCCTTTTCTACAGCAGCAGCATCATCATCTCAATACCACAAGTAAGAGGGCACAACATAAGCAGCAGGAAGCATATAGCTACAGACCCAAGATAATATATGAATAGTCGCCCTTCTCTCCTTCTGTTCTTTTTCTTCTTCTTCTTCCCTTTTCTTTTTTTCTTCTCCGCTTCCTCCTGTTCTCGGCAGTAAGGGAGAGGCATTAGCCGACCTCCCTACCCCCCCTTTTCTTAAGCCAAAACAGACCCTGAGGTCTGTTTGGTTTTGCTTTTTAAGAAAAACTAACTTATTTTTTTTTATAATTATTTAAAGTCACATAACTAATTGTAGGCTCATTGGTTCCATTTTAACTCATTTGTTGTCCTAACTTTTGGGGTCTTTAGTCCACCCAATGTAGGACTAGTCCCACTCATATTTGGCCATTTTATGCTTCTTCCTTGGCTAATTAATTAGCCAAATTCTCTCTTTCTGCTACACAAATGGATCCACCACAGCAAGGTAGCCTATTTCCTATGCCAGCTAGGTCTTGACACTGAGCTTAGCTGCTTCCAGTTTAGGGTTTTACACTCTGTCTGCCTCCTCAAATTTGAGGGGGCCTTTATTTGAGAAGAGTCAATGATAACATCAAAGCTGCCAGCCTCAAGCTCATATGGAAAATTGCCTCCTAGCACAATAGTGTCTGGGTCAACTTGATATACTCCTCTCTCCTTAAAAAGGACTCCATTTCGTGGTCTCTCCTACATCTGATGCTTCTTGGGTCTGGAAAAGCATCCTTAACCTTAGACCACGTGCCCTCAACGCCATATCCTCCTCCATCAGTAATGAGTCTTCCACCTACCTCTGGTTGGACAATTGGCATCCTGCTGGGGTCCTCCTCTCCATCATCAGTGCCCACACTTTGTACTCCTCTGGCATTCCTTTAAATGCCATGGTCGACTCCATCATTTTAAATGATGCTTGGTCCACTCTCCCCTCCCCATCCCAAGCTAATATCTGGGCTATCCTCCTGCTCCTCAATAGTGTACGAGAGGACAGGATTTCCTAGAGCCCTTCTGCCAATGGCTGCTTCTTCTCTACCTCCGCCTGGAACCTTATTTGTACCATTGCCTCAAGAGTCCCTTGGCACAACGTTACTTGGTTCAAAGGTCACATTCCCATCATAAAGCGGAGGTTAACATAGATGCTCTTATGCTGATGGGGGTAAATTATGTTTAAGCTCAGCCTTTTGTAGATTTTTCTTGTTTTTGCTTGGAATGCACATTTGAACTGTACTTTGTTTTTTTTTCCAATAAATTTATATATATATATATATATAATATTATTATTGCATATGCATTGTGAGTTAATGATTCTGTAGATTTTTAGTTATGTTCAGCGTGGTGATTTGCAAGACTGTTTGAGTAATAAAAAAGAAAAAAGAGCAACCCAGTGCACAAGGCTCCTGCTATTGTATGCTCTCGGAGGGCCAAATGTACGCACCTTTACCACCTGCTTCACTAGAGAGTCTATTTTGAAGTTTCTAACCTATGACCAACATGTGCTGGTACTAAAGTTTTTATTTCTTACTTTTCAAACCCATTGAAATTTGAATCTGAATCTAAAATGATAATCACGTGCTTTAAAAGAGAGATTTTACAACATAAGTTTTTCTCTCATGTTCCTATGAAGTTTGCACTAACTAGAATTTTTAAGTTGATTGTTTTTCTTTCAATGCTTCCTCATCGCATTGTGTTCAACTGTCATGGAAAAATTTTCATCTGGAGTTGATTTACAACCCTTCTTTTATTTGGGCTGCTCTAGTTAGTGTTCAGCGAGAATGCTCGAGGAAAATGTGAGTCTTCCCCTTTATCATTTTCTTGTTATTTTATTCTTTATGGAATCCAGATAAGGCGTTACTCACTATCAATTTTCTCCAGCACAATTCATGCCACAAGGATCCAATGATCGAGGTCTTTCATTGAGGAGCCTTTGTTCTTTGCTATTGGAATCGTTGGTATCAAGTTTGAAGGACAACAATAGTTATGCAAGGATGATGACTCTAAATCTTGACGAGTTTGAAAGCCATAATTGTAACACCCTAAATTTAAAAACTCCTCAGATTTAATGATAGAATTTAATTGAGAAAAGTAAAGGAGGAATGAGAAGTAGAAACTCAAGGTAAGCAACTGCACAAGTAAGCATAGTTGTTTGGATAAGAAAGTAGATAAGGGAGAAGGATAGGGAAGGTGAGAGAGTAGTCTATCGGTGTCAAGAAGAGTCTTACATAAGGTGGACTGCTCTGGGCAGAAGGTAGGATAACAGGGCAGCCAGCAGAAGCAAACCGATGGGATAGCCTCTGGCTAACCGGCCAACCTGGTTGCAGTGGCAGAATGCCAAGAAATTGCATTTTTCCTTTGTGGGACCCACTATTTTGTAGGGTAATTCTACCCATTCTTAACATGGATTGGGGCATGATTAAGGGGGTCATAATGCAATTAGTTTCATGTTAAACCCTAATTTCTATAGTGAGTTATTTAAGTTTAATTACTTAGGAAAAATGGGTTTTATCAACAAAAATACTTTGTCAAACAGACCCTTGGCTATATAAAAGGGGAGGTTGCTTACTGTTTCCTTTCCTTTACTATCTCATATGAGGGAAAACAGAGAGGAGAGAAAAGAAAGGAAAGGAGGAGAGAAGGAAGAAGAAGAAGAAGGAAGGAGGAGAGAGGAAGTGTTGTTGTTCCTCTCTACTGCACTCTTTACTACTACTGCTGCTTCTCTCTACTGTTGTTGCTACTGCTGCTGCTGCTGTAACTGCACTCTCAAATACTACCAGTGGTGGAAGGATGTTTCCAGAAGGTGCTCCACAGCTGGAGAAAGGAATCCGGAGCCTCATAGCTACATGTGGATTGCTTATACACTCCCAAGAACTTCTAAAGGTAATTACCTAAACCCAACTCAGTGAATTAAGTTAAGTTAGGAATTGGCTAGGGTTAGGGTTCATATAAAAATTAAATTGAGTGAGAGAAATTAATGGTGGGAACTTAGTATAGCCTCCCATAGCAACAACCCCAACTTCTTGACCCCAATTGTAACCCAATTACCTATAGGGTTATTCCAGAAACCTTAAACCATGAGGCTTTTCTCAATTGAGCTAAATTAACTGCAATTGGTGGTGAATATTGCTCACAAATGATCCTAATTTTGCATTGGGGTAGGCAAGAAATTTAGTTGGTATCCCTAGGTTGTAAATTGGGTAAACAGAGATCTAATAGATTTAATACAGTGCTCAGAGACCCAATTTGAATTGGGAAATGGGCTCTAAAGGTGTAGGGAATGTATGATGTAATACATCTGTTCGGAACTGCTCGGAATAGTTCTGTAAAGAGAGGTTGGTCTGTTAGGCTAAAAAGGCCTATTCTGCCAGGGGAACTGGCCAGCCAGTTTGGCCCTTACAGTTAAAGGGTTTTGATGGTTGAGAACCAGTGGACTATGCCTGTAAACTTCAACTTGTCTAGTAATAATATGAGAGGACATGCTCTGTGACCTAAAAAGGGAAAGAAAATACTATAGAAGGTGTTGGGTTGTGAGATGTTAGTATTACCCCTACCTATGCTTGGGTCCCTATCCATGTACTTTCTTGAGCCAAGGGCAGTACATACATACCCAATAGGGTAATTATGAGTTAAATATTTGTGGATCCAATCTAGTAGATTGAGAATGAGCCCAATGACTATGTGGGTTGAAGAAATGCTCTATAAGCTGAATAAGTTGGACTAGAATGCTAGTTGGTTAGCTGGGAAGGAATTCTGACTTGGGCTCCGTGGACATCTTACCAACAGAGTGTGGATTATAGTACAAGATTTCAGTTGAAGTATAGGAAAGGAAACTCTATAAGTGCACTTGGAAATAAAATTTATTTAAATGTGAAATTGGAAATCTAGGAACCTAAAAATGTATAGGTGAGGACATGCGTGATCGGGAATTCAGAGAAAAAACAACATATTTGGGAAAATCAAGTGAGTGGGTGTTTGGTTTATTTTATGGAGTGTTTCTTGTATGTTTTGGTTTTGCTTGCACATGAGGAATGTGATGACATCGGTGTTATGATTTTATTTTATATATATTTTCACATATGTATATTTTTCTGACTTTGGTGTGATCGAGATTTATGGATGGTTCTTGTGGTAGTAGATGGTAGTGGGTGTAATATTAACGATTTGTGACACGGTGTGGCCGAGGTTCTTTTCGGTACCGTGGGCTCAGAGGTCATTTTTACATCTATTGCCATAGATGATTGTGATGGATGTCATGGTTATTATGGATACATGTAGATGCATATGGTTAGGATCACATCCCTAATGTTATAACCCGTTGCCAATAGGGGTGAGGTGTTGGTTAATCCCACTTGGTGGTAAGTCACAAAGGACTACAACGCCCAGATACGATGTACTATATCTTGAGAGGGCATAGTATGGTACAATGTACTATAAGCATGACTATCAGACAGCATGGGAGACCGATGACAGTGTGGGATTCTGGGACCATGTCTGTCAAAGGTTACTATTTAGGGGTTGGCTGGGGGACTGAGGCTCTGACCGGGACTAAATTACTCATGCCTATAACTTGCTTGTATCCCTGAGGCCCAGCGTATAGGGTAAGGGATGCCACCTATGTTGCATATAGCACTTATACCTATAGACATTGAGACTAAGTAATTAGATGAAAAATTTATAGATTAATAATTGAACCATGTGGATCTTGCATATGGAGTATATGATATGATTGAGTGGGTTATGTTGGCATTCATGATTTGTATGTGTGTGCTTGCATGATCACCCTTCACTGGGCTGTATAGCTCATCCCTCGTTGATATCTATTTTTAGATGTTAAAGCTGGAGCCGAGATTGGACAGAAGACTGGTTCGAGTTAGGGGACATGTTACTGGACATGTAGAGGGGGATGGTTATAGTTGCACTGTATATTTTGTATTGTGAGGCAGTTGTTTGTAAGATTTATGTTATAATGATTACTTGGGTACTTATTTCTCATGGACTTGTAACTATAATATATAATATCATTGTAGATGGTCACTAGACGTAACTGTGCTTCCTATGACTTTTATATGCATACTTTGATTTGGTATTGGTATTAATGTGAAAGGTAGGTTTGGTTACTACACTGCGTTTGTGATCCTGGGTAATGTGAGGCTGACTGGGTTGAGAATCCAGTGCCACATACCTTAGCCATAATTGGGGCAGGGTGTGACAATACAAAGCAATGGCATTCTTTAAATAACCCATTGTTTTATGGTGTTGCTTGGTAGCGAATGGAGAAGGACATAACCGAGATTAGATTTATTAAGCAGGTGTAAATTAGGAAGCGACAAAAAATAAGGGCAGCAACTAAATAATAAGAGAAAGGAGCGACAATGATACAAGAATAAAAACAAAAGAAAGAATAAACAAAAGAAAAAGTCAAAATTACAAAACTAAGTTTAAACAAAGGGAGGAAGTCACATATGAGGTTGAGACGGGTAATGTTAGAATGGACAAAACTCAATGGCAAGGTGTAAATACTAAGGAACAAAAGGACAATCTGAATGGTGGGGGTAAAGGCATTAAATAACTAGAATAAGGAGAGGAACATGGTTCATCTTCAACCTTGGGAAGGAGCTACAAACGATGGAACCAATGGAAGAGATGATGAATTCGAGCAACAATACTCCCTCATGAAAGATTGGTTCCAGCTGAAGTTTCCGGGAACCATTCCATACCCACTAACCTGTTAAACCAATGCAACAAACACCCAAATCTGCTACCCAAAATCAGGTGATAAATTTCCGAAACATAATTGGCGATATCCTCCAGTTCAGGCCTTGAACTTGGCTTCAATTTCAGGTTGGAGGAGGGCTTTGGAGCTGAGGCTTGAGGAGTTATTTAGCCCGAGGGGAATAAATCTACGACCAAAGTCTTAGTCCTAACAGATCAGAACAAGGTGGGAATTTATAAATATGAATAGGGCTGCAACTACCGCCCAGATACAGGGATGGGGAAAAGTAAACATGAAAAGAAAATAGAAAGAGGTAAAGAAAAAGAGAAGGGAGAAGGTCTGGGAAGAAGAAAGAGAAAAGCAATCATGGCACTCATTGTCTTGAGCCAAAGCTTCATTCAATTCTCGATCCTAGAAAAATCCAAGTAAATCGTTGGGTACAAGCTGATATTTAAAGACTAATAGTAAATGTACTTTCCTATTTTGAGGCCAAAACAAATGTTGCATATAATCTGAAAATAGAAATAAAATCTCTCTCAAATAAGAATACCACCAAACAAAGTTCTAACTCTAAAAAGGAAAGAAATAAAGGGATAAAATAAAAAGATATCTCTAAATTCAACACCCAACTACTTCAGGACCCAGATAAATCAAAAGAATCAAAAATTTGGACAATACATAATTCAGATTGTTCACTCAAGAAATTTTGGACCCTCTTACATTTATGACTTGAAGATTTTCAGTCCAAACAGAACATACTTGAAAATATTCAGAATATTCTTATTGTCTCTCAAGGTAAAGCAAAATCCTTCTGACATTTTCCCTTTGGGACTTGAATGTTTGTGTCACAATCACCTAGTGGAAACTCTTTTCAACCTTAAATTCCTGAACCCTTCCCTAGATAACTAAAGTAAAGTAGCAACTGAAAATAAAAACAGAATTTAAAGTTGGATTTTCAATCATTGGAATTTTATTTATAAAACAACTTTGGGCGTGATTACTTGCGCCATTGGAATGACTCAAATCTGAGATACAAACCAAGTTAAAAGTTGCCATGTATGCTTATACATTGATTCCATTTCTCACTGTCGAATTTTCTGACTTTACTCTTGATTGCTGTGTTTTCTTCACAGAGTACTGCTTCCAAGTGCTATATGCCACTTTCGAGAAAACCATTGACTTCCCTAACCATTGGCTTGTTCAAACCATTAAGAATCTCTATAGGCAACCGAAATGCACATGAGCTCAGAAGTGAGGGAAACAATACATTTAAGTATAGGGTGTCGAACGGAAACAAGAATCGTGGGCACCTTAACCGAATGGTGCCATATTTGGACATAATGGTTGTGAGATTTTGATGGCTGAATGGAGTGCAAGGAGGAATAGCCAAGATACCTTGCCTTCTACAACAATTAAGGAATTAGTGTAGAAGATGAAGTTCTCTCTCATCCCTTTCAGGTAATGAGTGGTAGTTCCTTCTTATCCCGCAGCACTTTTAATATTTAGAACTCTGGTAATGCTCTATTTGCTTGTAATTTAGAAAGTTTGGATCTGGAATTATACAAAGAAGTCTTGAGTGCTTTGTTATTCAATTTGAAACATATCTATTATTGCAATCTTGAACTCATCTGATCAATATTAGTTTGGAATGCTTTAGTTCTTTGCTTGCATGGATTTTTAATATTTTTTTCTACTCATTTTGTATTATATGATGCAACTCTTCTATCAGTGTGTCTTGTCAATTGCAAGTCTTCACTCCTGTAGGTAAAATAACATATCTGTTTCTATTAGAGATACTCCTCTATGCCATTTGGATGCTTGATTAACAATATAATTTTTTCCAGTTCTAGGAGAGATACCTGTAATCATGTAGTTAAAAAAAATGAATAGAGAATTAATTATAACCCGAGAGTAGCCAATACATTGTTTTTTCATTCCACTTGTTCGCTATTCAACCTTAATAGCATGGTTCAACCCTATCTCGATCCTACCATGGTGATGGGAGTGACATTGCTATAGGCTGCTATCCTCCTTGACTAATGATTAATGATTACTTGATTTCAAGTTCTTGAAATCTTATTTGCAGTTTCAGTTTGCACAGTTGTGTGATTCTATGGTTGAGATTGACTGTATTCATATTTGTATTTGGTGTTCTGGTTTGTGGTTATACACTTAATGCTAATTTTCTTAGTGATTCTTGATAAGTTGATGTGCTTAATGTTGAATATTGATGAATGATATAAGCACACATATGTTATACAAGTTATATTTTACTTAAGGAAACTATACTTCATCTTGAACTTACATCCCTAACACCAACTTGATTTTCTCTCCGCAAAACTTGTAATTTTAGTAGGCCTTAAGTTTGCAACTATTCTGATTAAGTCCCAGTTTTAAACTGACATTAGAACTTTGGGCAGATGGGCTTATTGTCTTATTATGACTTGGGTTAAGTATATGATTAACACATTAAAAAGGATGAAAGAGCATTTGAGTACAAACTGTCGGTAGACATCTAAGCAGCCTGCATTAATGTTCTTATCAGGTTTTCAAAATGATTCAAAATGTACTTTTTGTTTTTCTCTTGGATTGCAGTGAGTGTGATATTAATGTTATCATAGGCATAGAGGAGAGTGACATACTCCAGGTAGTCAAATTTAGTTTATTTGCTTCTCTTTCTAACACTGGATGTTTGTGTCTACCTTTAGTTGTTTAGATACTAAAAGTTAGCAATGGGGGAGTAGGAAATATGACTATTGAGCAGGTGAATTTCAGAAATGGATTTGATGATAGAAAGTTTACCGATTTAGATCATAACATGGTTTACTACCCACTCTGACCAAGGTCTTTGGGGATGATTCCGTACTATAGTTCGCTGGAAGAACTTGAGGACATCCTTAGGGAAATGCACCGGGTGCTGTAGCTAATCGAGTTACCCTAGAAGTGTGTGTACGTGATTAATGTAATGAATAAAATTTATGTCAATGAGAACTTGAAATGACCATAAAATGCATGATCACAAGCAAGTGCAAATCAACCTTTTTAGTAGGGGTTCAAGAGTTATACTCCCCTTTTTTTTTTTTTTTTTTCAATACCATGGATGTTGGAGGCAAGAGAAGTTTCTCCTCGGATCTGGTCCTGTTTTGTCACTTGTTGGTTCTCAAATGGACATCAAGTCTAGGCAGTTTCCATTGCCACTCTCTGGATGTCCAACAATCATCTGAAATGCTTTATGTTTCACCTCTCATTTGGGCAGAGGTATCTAAGATGTTGCATACGGATTCAAAGATGTTCTATGATTCATTGACAAAGCTTATGGAAGATCTTCCTGTTCAAAGATGTAAATATCACCAGGTGGATTGTATCATTAATACTATAGGGAAGAACCCAGAGAATGGTGAGTGTAGCAGCCATTTCAATTAACAAAGCAAACAAGACTAATCATACAAAATTCTTCTTTTTCCTAGGGTGGGAGGGGGTGGGAACAGAATCTGCAATTGTTTAATCAGGATAGACACATCGATACATTCAGTATAATTCATCACTCTAAAAATCTTCCAGGTTCAAATAAAACGGGTATACTTAAGAAGCTGAAATAATATTGAAGTCTATAACATCACCAAGTTAAGCAAGACCACCTTATAAACCGAAAAACAAAATAAGGGGGCAAACAAGACAAGGAAAGTAGAGTGACCACCTCCAACCTGGACGGTCTAACCCTAAATCGGCTTTTAGACTTTTACATCAATTCCTCCCGGTCCACTTGCTTAACAAATTCTCCAAATTCCCTTCAAACCATCCTCTCTACCCTGGCAACCTATATAACTCAACCTAATCCCTGAGCCAACCGACTAACCTTAACCCTCATCCACATCCACCCAAGCCGCCTTCTTGTCCTAACTCTCAACTCGAACCACCAAACCAGACCATTTCTAACCCATAACCAGCCCCTCTAAACCCATCCATCCAACCTTTGTCTTCTAACCCACAACCCGGAATCCCAACCCAGTGAACCCTTCTCCCTCACCCGATTATGGCCCCTGCCTTCACGGAAGTGTGGTCTACTCCTCCGACAATCAACGTTGTAACTCCACTCACCTCCTTGGCTGCAACGTCACTCCTGCCGCCATCCGTCACTACCTCTGATGCTTCGCCTAGGCTAAACATAGCCAACACTGAAGCCCTCTGATCATCCCACCTGCCGCAGTCCTCTGCTGCCTCCACTACTTCGCCTGCACCAATCAAAGCCAAAACCGAAGCCCACTACTCTCCGATGAGCTCTACTATGATGCCAACCCTTCTGGTTAGTCAAGTGGCCCCTGTTGCTGATTTCATCTGCAACAATGACGCCTGCCTAGGCTTGGAAGGCCCTGCACCTTCACCCCTCTAACCATATTCCCCCCCCCCCCC